>NC_053025.1:259685705-259942424 GCF_003073215.2 Triticum urartu | reverse complement strand
ACCGGAAGAGTTGAAGGAGCTGAAGAAACAACTCGATATACAAGAGCGTATGGGTCTTAGCTGACCAAGTTCTTCTCCTTTGGGCTGTGGTGTTCTTTTTGTCAAGAAGAAGGATGGAACGGACCAACTTTGTCTCGACTACCGTCCATTGAACAAGAAGACCATAAAGAACAAGTACCCACTTCCCTACAATAACGAGCTTTTCGAGCAACTCAAAGGTGCTCAAGTATTCTCCAAGCTTGACCTCCGTATGGGCTATCATCAGATTCACATTCGTGAACAAGACATCCCCAAGACAGCGTTCAGAACAAGCTATGGTTCTTATGAATACAATGTCATGTCTTTCGGCATTGTCAACGCTCCTCCAACGTTCTCCCGCATGATGAACTTCATCTTCAACCCTTACACAAATGACTTCATCTTGGTCTATCTCAATGACATTTTGGTCTTTTCCAAGAACAAAGAGGATCATGCCAAGCACGTGAGATAGGTGCTGGACAAACTCAGAGAACATCAGTTCTATGCAAAGTTTTCAAAGTTCGAGTTTTGGCTCGATGAGGTTCTCTACCTTGGCCATATCATCTCCGCCAAGGGCATAGCTGTTAATCCCGAGAAGGTGTCGGCAATTGTGAATTGGGAACCACCTCAGAATGTGAAGCAACTCCGCAGCTTCCTTGGGCTCGCAAGCTATTATCGAAGGTTCGTTGAGAATTTCTCTAACATCGCGAAGCCTCTTTCCAACCTCCTCCAGAAGCATGTGAAGTATGTATGGACGCCTGAATGTGACATCGCTTTCAACACCCTCAAAGGGAAGTTAGTCACAGCTCCAGTTCTGACTCCTCCTGATGAATCCAAACCATTTGAAGTTTTCTGTGATGCTTCCTTGCAAGGTCTCGGTGCTGTGTTGATGCAAGAGAAGAAAGTTGTTGCCTATACCTCTCGCCAGTTGAAGCCCAATGAAAAGAACTACCCCACTCATGACCTTGAGTTGGCGGCAGTTGTCCATGCTCTTTTAACATGCAGACATCTCTTGTTGGGAAGAAAAGTGGACATGTTCATTGATAATAAGAGTCTCAAGGACGTCTTCACTCAGCCCAACCTCAACCTCAGGCAGACTCGTTGGGTCGAAATGATTCAAGAGTATAATGCGAGTATTGAATATACTCTAGGCAGGGCCAATGTCATTGCTGACGCTTTGAGCAGGAAGGCTTACTCCAACAGTTTGATTCTCAAGCCCTTCCAATCAGATCTTTGTGAAGTTTTCCGCAAACTTAATCTCCAAGTTGTTCCTCAAGGATTCCTTGCCAACCTCCAAGTCTCTCCTACTTTGGAAGATCAGATTCATGAGGCTCAAATTCTTGATGCAACGGTGAAGAAGGTGAAGATTGGTATTGCCAAGAGCCAACCCAAGTACAAGTGCTATCACCTTGATGACAAAGATACTCTTTTCTTCGAGGATCGAATTGTTGTTCCTAAAGGTGACCTTCGTAAAGTCATTATGAATGAGGCTCACAATTCACTCCTATCTATTCATCCTGGAAGTACAATGATGTACCATGACCTCAAGCAGTCGTATTTGTGGACTCGAATGAAGCGGGAGATTGCTCAGTTCATGAATGAATGTGATGTCTGCAGAAGAGTGAAAGCAGAACACCAACGGCCAGCTGGTCTCCTCCAACCTCTTGCCATTCTAGATGGAAGTTTGACCATATTGAGATGGACTTCGTGACTGGATTTCCCAAGTCCAAGCATGGCAATGATGCTATCTTCATTGTCATCGACAAGCTCACTAAAGTGGCTCATTTTCTTCCTATCAAAGAATCTATCACAACAGCTCAGTTGGCAGAGCTATATACCTCCAGGATTGTCTCCTTGCACAGCATTTCGCAATTGATATCTTCAGATCGTGGAAGCATCTTTACCTCTAAGTTCTGGGACTCCTTTTAGAAGGACATGGGCACCAACATTCGCTTCAGCACAGCCTTTCATCCTCAAACTAGTGGCCAAGTCGAGCGAGTCAATCAAATTCTTGAAGATATGCTCAGGGCATGTGGCATTTCTTTCGGTATGAGGTGGGAAGATTGCCTTACATATGCCGAGTTCTCCTACAACAACAACTTCCAAGCGAGTTCGGGCAAGGCCCCATTCGAGATTCTCTATGGCAGAAAGTGTTGTATTCCCCTTAACTGGTCAGAGACTGGTGAACGCCAACTTCTTGGCAATGACTTGATCACAGAGGCTGAAGAAATGTGCAAAGTCATTCGTGAAAATCTCAAAGCTACGCAATTGCGCCAGAAGAGTTACTATGATAGCAAGCATCATGAGTTGGCTTTCGAGATCGGAGACCATGTCTACCTCCGCGTCTCTCCAATGAAAGGTACTCGTCGCTTCGGTATCAAAGGGAAGCTTGCCCTAGATACGTGGGTCCTTTCAAGATCATTGGCAAAAGAGGCGATCTCGCCTATCAACTTGAGCTTCCATCCAACTTTGAAAACGTGCACGATGTGTTTCATGTGTCTCAGCTTCGCAAGTGTTTCAAGACTCCTGACCGCACCATCAACTTCGAAGAGATTGATCTCCAAGAAGACCTGTCTTATCATGAGTATCCCTTTGCTACTCTTGAAGAAACTGAGCGCAAGACTCGCAACAAGTCTATCAAATTCCTGAAAGTGAAGTGGTCACATCATTCCGACCGTGAAGCCACCTGGGAACGCGAGGACCACCTCCGTTCCGAATATCTGGAGTTTTTCCAGTCCTAGATCTCGGGACGAGATCATTTCGTAGTGGTGGAGTGTTGTAACGCCCCGTATGTAACTTGCCATATTTGTATTCCAGCTCTTGTCATTTTTGGCACTAAGTCATTATATTCCCTCGTGGTTGGGTTTTGTCTTTGTTTTGTTTTTGTCCATGTCATGCATCTCATATCTGTCATCATGTGCATCGCATTTGCATACGTGTTCGTCTCATGCATCTGAGCTTTTTCCCCGTTGTCCGTTTTGCATTCCGGCACTCCTATATCCTCCGGCGTCCCCTTTTGCCTCTTTTCGTGTGCGAGTGTTAAACGTTCTCGGATTGGACCGAGACTTGCCAAGAGGCCTTGGTATACCACCGGTAGACCACCTGTCAAGTTTCGTGCCATTTGGACTTCGTTTGATACTCCAATGGTTAACCGAGGAACCGTAAAGGCCTCGTGTGTGTTGCAGCCCAACACCCCTCCAAAGTGGCCCAACACCCATCTAAACCCCCTCCATCCTATCGGTCGTTCGATCACGATCGCATGGCGAAAACCGCACCTCATTTGGACTCTCCTAGCTCCTCCTTCCTATAAATATGCGTCTCCCCCGGATTTTCGCGCAGTACAAAACCCTAAAACTTCCCTCTCCGCGACGGACTTGTCAGCCCGCCGCCGGACACGCATCCGCCGCCGCCCGCGCCCAATCAGGGCTCGCCACGTGGCGCGCCCACGCCTCCAACCGCGCCGGCCCACAGGGCCCGACCGCGGCCCTCCCGGCCCGAGTCCCCATGCCGCTTCGCCCGCCTCCCCGCCGCCCGAGCGCCGCCCGCGCTGCGCCTCCTCCGCCCTGTCGCCGGGACCCCGCCGCCACCGTGCGCCGCCACCTCGCCGGTCGTCGCGCCGCTCGCCGCCAACCGCCGGCCTCCTTCTCCGCCGCCGCCCGACCCTCTCCTCGTCGCCCCTTGCCGCGCCGAGCTCCGGGATCCGGCGAGCCCCCCCCTACTCCGGCGAGAGCAGCAACTACAGCCGCCACGTCCTTCAACTCCGGCAAACTTCCCAACCAACCTCGATTCGCGTGCCGGCCAGATCCAGCTACAGTAAACCCTAGGTCGATTTTGCCTAAGTCCTTTTTTCTGCATATTTTTTTAGCTATGTTCATGAGGCCATATCTCATCGTCCGTACCTCCGTTTTGCGCGTGTGAGATATCGAAATGTTCGTTAGGATGTGCGCTTCATTTCATTACATTGCACCATTCTTGTTTGAGTCCATCTTGATGCCTAAAATTCTGTTGCAAGAGTGCTATAGAATGTTAGTTTCTGTTTCTTAAGAGATGATGGACATTTGTCATTTTTGCCATGATTATTGTGTGCCTCCTACGAACTTGAGCCCTACATGTGTTTTAGGCTATGACATGCCATCTTTACAGGGGTGTATGCCATGTATTTTTGTGATCAATGTGGTGACTAGCAAAAGCATGCAAAGTAGCTCTCGTGATGTTGCTGATTTCAGGGACTTAGAATTCTTCCAAGTCATTTCCCTGATGTAATTTTTATGCCATGTATTCATGTTGCTACAGAGTGATCCATGCCTATTTTGAGCATGTTCAGTAAGGAGGAGTTTGAGATATTGTTATGTTCTATCCATCCATGTCTTTGTTTGCAATTATGGAGTAACCTAGCATGACTCAATCTTGCTCTACTTTTGCTATAAAATGTTCCAGGCAGATTGTTTACATGTTATTCAATTTTGCCAAGGTTGTTGCAGTTGATCCATGCATGCTATGAGGTTGTTCTTGCCATGTTTAGCTTCTTGATCATGTCTTGTTTCTGGGTATATGCTTAGTTTGTCATGCAATGCCTTGTGGTGAGAGCATCGAGCTCGCAAACATGCCTACGTAACTCTGTTTATGACATGTCCAGTTTTCTGCTAATTCTGAATCTATTAACGAGACTTGTTATGTTTACATGGGTGCCATCATATCTTCTGATCCTTTTTCGCTTATGGTAAGTAAGGGACTTTTGTTATATGCTTTGAGTAGTTTCATGCCATGCCTTGTGTTTCTATGTTATGATCCTCTAGCATCTTCATATCTTGCTCTAAACATTGCTTCATGATGTTAATTCCTGGCATGTTGTTATTTTCACAAAGTCTGTGATGCTGTTATCTTTTGCACTTTTGCCATGGTTGTTTGAACCTGCTATTGTGTGTTTTAGCCGTAGCTCAGTGTTCATCTTTTGTCAAGCATCTTAAGTGCATCACTGCCATGTGCCTTGTTGCTATGTTGGAGTGCAGTAGCTTAGTTTCTTGTTGCATTCTAGGTGGCATCGTGCTGTTAATCACAGAATAGTGCCATTATTGTTTTGCTTGCCATTTGCAAACCATGCATCCGATTCCGGTGATCCTTATATCGATTTCGACCGAAATCAACTCATCTTTCCAGCGGCACTCTTGGTTTGCCAAGTTGTGGCCTGGTTCAATCTTTTCCTTCCGGAGCACGCATATGCATTGCATATTACTTCCCGTATATCATGCCATGTTTTGCATCATGTTGCTTGTGCATTGCACAGTGGTTGATTGTGTTTCCCTTGCTTGTGTTCTTGCCTTGGGTAGAGCCGGGAGACGAGTACGTGATCGAGGAACCCATTGAGTATGCTTACGAGGATCAAGCTTACGTCAACTCGGAGAACTTTGCAGGCAAGATGACCATACCCTCGAAACACTTCTATCTTTGCTTACTAGTTCCTCGCTCTATTGCTATGCCTATGCCAGGATGCCTACCACATGCTTTATTATGCCTTCCATATTGCCATGTCAAACCTCTAACCCACCTTCTCCTGGCAAACCATTGTTTGGCTATGTTACCGCTTTGCTCAGCCCCTCTTATAGCGTTGCTAGTTGTAGGTGAAGATTGGAGTTTGTACTTATTGGAACATGATTATTGTTGGGATATCATTATTATATCTTGTTTACTTTAATGCATCTATATACTTGGTAAAGGGTGGAAGGCTCGTCCTTATGCCTGGTGTTTTGTTCCACTCTTGCCGCCCTAGTTTCCGTCATACCGGTGTTATGTTCCTTGATTTTGCATTCCTTACGCGGTTGGGTTATAATGGGAATCCCTTGACAGTTCGCCTTGAATAAAACTCCTCCAGCAAGGCCCAACCTTGGTTTTACCATTTGCCACCTAAGCCTTTTTCCCTTGGGTTCCGCGGACTCAAGTGTCATCTTTATTTTAAACCCCCGGGCCAGTGCTCCTCTGAGTGTTGGTCCAAACTAGAGTCCTTTGTAGCGCCCCCTCGGGGAAACTCGAGGTTTGGTTTTAGTTGTACAGAGTGCTCATTCGGTGTGCCCTGAGAATGAGATATGTGCAGCTCCTATTGGGACTTGTCGGCACATTCGGGCGGCTTTGCTGGTCTTGTTTTACCATTGTCGAGATGTCTTGTAATCGGGATTCCGAGTCTGATCGGGCCGTCCTGGGAGAAGGAATATCCTTGGTTGACCATGAGAGCTTGTGATGGCCTAAGTTGGGACACCCCTGCAGGGATTTGAACTTTCGAAAGTTGTGCCCGCGGTTATGGGTAGATGGGAATTTGTTAATATCCAGTTGTAGAGAACTTGACACTTAACTTAATTAAAATGAATCAACAGCGTGTGTAACCGTGATGGTCTCTTTTCGACGGAGTCCGGGAAGAGAACACGGTCTCGTTATGCTTGAACGTAAGTAGTTCTAGGATCACTTCTTGATCATATATTTTCGACCGTGCTTTGCCTTCTCTTCTCGCTCTCATTTGTGTATGTTAGCCACCATCTATGCTAGTGCTTGCTGCAGCTCCACCTCATACCTTTTCCCTACCCATAAGCTTAAATACTCTTGATCGCGAGGGTGTGAGATTGCTGAGTCCCCGTGACTCACAGATTACTTCCAAAACCAGATGCAGGTGTCGATGATGCAATTCCAGGAGATGCGACTGAACTCAAGTGGTAGTTCGACGAGGACTCAGGACGTTACTACGTTTCCTTTTCCAGACGATCAGTAGTGGAGCCCAATTGGTTTGATCGGGGATCTTATGCATTTGGGGTTGTCTTTATTTTGGTTCCGTAGTCGGACCTTGATTGTATCTGGATGATGTAATGCTATATTTATGTATTGTGTGAAGTGGCGATTGTAAGCCAACTCTGTACCTCTTTCTTATTCAGTACATGGGATGTGTAAAGATTACCCCTCTTGCGACATGCCTACAATGCGGTTATGCCTCTAAGTCGTGCCCCGACATGTGGGAGATATAGACGCATCGTGGGTGTTACATCTAGTCACTTGTTGAAATCTCTAGAAAGGCAAATACTCCTTTCCGGTTTACAGGGCTATACTAGCAAGTACTAATACTACAATAGTGGGCTCAAATAGCAATTTTGTCTCATGCAAGAGCCTAGCTATATGCCGATATGCGTGCTGCAAGGCACCGCACCACGCGAGCGTTCGCAACTGCCACGTTCTGGGTGCGCTTGGCTCTTCGCCTCTTCGAGAAGACGAACAATGATGTTACTCCTACTTCTACAGTATCGAATCCACTGCTACATGTCCGTCCACCTCATGCGGGAGGGATAGCGTGTAGCGAAAGCTCCTACTAGTCATGCCAGCCACCACGCTCATGCGCGAGGGAGGGACACATCTTCATTGACTTATTGCTCCTGCCTTTGCGTTTATGACAGGTGGGCCCAACAGGTGGTTGGCCCACCTGTCATGCAGCCAAAGGCAGGTGCAGTTAAGGCACCGGAGCTCAGTCCGCGAGGGAGAGGGCGTCGTAGTAATCAAACTTCTCAGTCTTGTACGAGTTGATGCGACACATCAAAGCATTGCACGCGATATAAGTCTTTTTACACATTTCAAATTGACTGCAACATACGGATGTATGTAGACATATTTTGCTTCGTATGTAGTCACTTGTTGCAATCTCTAAAAAGACTTATATTTGGAAACGGAGGGAGTACAACGCATGCATGCATGCCGTGACTTCCCTTTTGATACTTGCATGTGTTCATTTGATGCACCTTGCCAAATTTTGACTATAAATTTAACTAACCAAATTTTCATGCATGTCACAAAAAATTACGAGGCTGTTTGGATTGTGACTATGTTTGTCTTATGTTGCCACATTATTTTTCTCACACTTGCCACACTTGCCTAACTTCAGTTGCTCAAATTTTTAGACACACTTTGGCTTGCCTAAGGGAATCTTGCCACACTTTTTGTGTCTATGACATGTGGGGTTCACTGCTAATAAAAAATTCTTGTCTTAGGTACATGGTGCTGGACTTCTGGTGCACCCACTGTCCCATGCCCTTATACCAAATATTTAGTTGTTCTTAATCTAATGCCCCTGGTAAAATGAAGCCATGCCACTGTTATAAGCCACAACAAGTTTAGCCAAATGTTTTCGCTCGTAATTGTTTGAGACTTTGACTGTTTCCATTGTAGCTTTTTGTGCAAAAAGGGATATCCATTTCACCAGGTTGCTGTTGTGACCTTTTGGTGCACTTCACAAAACACTTCTTAAAAGAAGTGACTTTGGTGCTATTTAACTGGAATGTCAGAATGGAATAGTTGATTCATTTCGGTGGAACTGCACAAAGCAAGATATGTGTTCCAATCCTCATCATCCATATTGACGCCATAACCTTCCTTTAGGTAAGAATGATATTTAATGCATGTGTTCATCTCTATTTTGTGACTCCCATGAGAAAATAATGCTATTGTTTACTAGTACACTTGTACTCCCTCACCGATGAAACCAATTCAGAAATAGAAGGCCAATCATGTACTAGGTTTCACCAACTTGTGAGGAGAAAGAGAAACAGAGGATGAAGAGGAAGAAGAAGAATAGACAATGACAAGGTGATCTTGCTGAAGCCGGAGGCCTCAGTCGAGGCTATTTAAGGGCTTCGGCAACGTCTACCTTACCTGTGAGATGATCCTATGCAAACAGGGATCATGTTGTGCCAATCATACATTTTAGTAGAACTACACAAGACAATACAATGAACTGTATCCCTGCCAGTGCTTTAACTCTGCTGGAAGTTCTTGGTAATCTTTCGATATAATCTCAGCACTGGTAAACAAGAGTGATTTCAACCATACATTTGAAGTGCACAAAAATATACACTATTTAGTGATTCCAGTGAGTGCTTTATCATCTCTTATGGGACTACATGAATAATCTTTTTTCCTCAGGTTTGTACCAGCCTAAGGCCTTCATCCATATCAGTTTGCTGTCATCTCTATTTGTATCATGCTACTGTCATGAGAAACTCCATTATCTTTGCACGTTAAAGTTTTGCAACCTATGATACATGGCAATGCTTTGAGTATTGAGCTAATTGGCACTGATTAAATAAACAAATACCTCCCTTTAAGCAAGAATACTATGTTGCTAACTTTACCCATTAACATAATGAGGGTGCTTCTATTTGTTAGTGTATGTTTCATCAACTAGTCCCACAATTATAGTAATCTCACTCTCTCAATATATGTGCCAATAGGGATGCTCGATTTTGGTGGAACTGCACAAAAACCTTGGGTGTTTCATTGCCTCGACAACTTCCTTCCTTTTCTGTCAGTCGCTAATCTGGGCTTGCATTCTTCCTTTGCTGTCAGTCGCTTGGCTTATCTCGGCTTCCAGCCAAAGGAAATAGTAATTGATATGCTACCTCACACAGGTTGGTACTGGTCTTTATCCTGATTATTGTCCTTGTCATATGTATTGGTAATTTGGTATTGTTCTACTGTTTGCCAATTTCATAAACGAGTAACTTGGAGCCTGAACTCGCATGCAAATGATTACATTGGGTGATTTCAGTAGAACCGCACAAAAAGATCAGATGGGCAGGTACTTATGCTGCTGCTATGTACTCCAAAGTGCACTCAGACAAGCATCGATGTTGACAAGAAGAAGTGCCTATATTCATTCGAGTATCAACTGACGTCAACTAATTGTCAAACTCCAAGTATTAGGAGAGTGAACGCCAAAAATATTGCTTGGTGCGTAGCCCAGAAAAACATAGTCCAGTCTATGGTCCCAACTTGGGCCTGTTGGTTATCGGCAGATATGGTAGCAAACTTTATGGCATGGAGTCTAAAGATTCCAAACAAGTTGGTTGGCGCGTATATTCATCTTGCACTTAATTAGTCTGCATGCCAGGGATGCTCTATTTTAGATGAACTGCACACAAAATTTGGGCGGTTCATTTTCTCAACTGCCTCCTTTCTCGTCTGCAATGTAGAATTTTGGCGAGCTACAGGACCAAGATGAGCCAGTAAACTAGTTGGATGAAAGTAGTGGCCAAGTTTCTCAAACCTCCCTTGGCACGAGGCCACTATTTGAGGATAAACCTACAAGCAAAGTTCAGATTGTCTGTGCTGCCTCTTATGTACTCGAAACTTTACTCGTACAAGCATTAAGTTCAGCAAGAAGTACCTCTAACTGAACACCATTTACCAGTCTGCAATGTAGAATTTTGGCGAGCTACAAGACCAAGATGAGCCAGTAAACTAGTTGGATGAAAGTAGTGGCCAAGTTGCTCAAACCTCCCTCGGCACGAGGCCACTATTTGAGGATAAACCTACAAGCAAAGTTCAGATTGACTGTGCTGCCTCTTATGTACTCGAAAGTTTACTCGTACAAGCATTAATTTTAGCAAGAAGTACCTCCGACTGAGCACTATTTACCAGTCTGTACCCTAGGTAATTAAATTTCGTCCATGGATCATATTGGCTGTGATCTCAATCATTTGGATGCATAAACATACTGAACATGTGTATATCTGAATCTTTTTGTGAATTATCTATGAATATTGTTGTGTGATCTATCAATCACTTGGATCCATAGACATGCTGAACTTGTGTATATATGAACCTTTTGAGTTGTTAATAGTGAATGTTGGCTATGAATATGATTGTGTCCTGTGAACCTGAGTTTGATACGAATGTTTACCTTTTCTATCGTACTTGTGTGTGAACTTGTTAGTATGCCTACTGTGGGGTATGTGACGTGTAGGTGTCAATGGCACACCTTCTTCCCAAGAAGAATTGCACCTGCTTTGTTAGGGTACAATGGCGCATCAGCTCTTTTTAATCTTTTTGCTCTGTCTTGCCCCCTCCCCTGCTCAACCCCTGCCGTAATGTTTTCGGCCTCAAAACAAACATAGTACTGCGTAGATTTTGGGGCTTGATGAAAAATCGAGTGCTGGTTTCTATAGGTTGGCCCGCGTAGCAAATGGGTTGCTAGTCCACCACGGACTAGGAGGCTCAAAATACAAGTTGTATGGTGTAGAGGCAAATAAAAAACGCCATCGAGAGCCATCCACTGAAGAAAAAACATAACCGCTCCTGATGATCTTCATCAGTTGTGCCGCCGGCCCCCCTGTTTAATCCAGTTCGCTCGGGGATATGGTATCATTTTTTCCAGAGGGCGAACAAGTATCAGCTAGTCCTAGGTTTTGTATTTTAACATGCGTAGCCCATGACATACAGTGACAGTGGTTTCAACTTATTTTTTGAGGTCCATACCGGCCTATGGGCTTTTTTCTTAAAGATCGGCAACCCAATGTATTTTTTAACCACATTATATATATTTACATTATTACTATTATCGTATATTTTATAGAGACTTATATATACATTATAAAAAGATCCCACATGTTATTAACTTATATAAGTAAATGTTTAACAGAAGTTGGCAAGGAAAATCCTGGTTGTTTCTGACTCTGTAACACCCCGGATGTAATTTACCTTATATGTATCCCAACTCTTGCCGTTTCCGGCCTAAGTTATTTTATTTTCCTCGGGTTCAGGTTTTTGTCTTTGTGTTGTTGCCTTTGTCATGCATCTCATATCATGTCATCATGTGCATTGCATTTGCATACGTGTTCGTCTCATGCATCCGAGCATTTCCCCGTTGTCCGTTTTGCATTTCGGCGCTCCTATCTCCTCCGGGTGTCCCTTTCTATCTTTTGCACTTTTGCCATGCTTGTTTGAACCTGTTAATGGATGAATTAGCCATAGCTCAGTGTTCATCTTTTGTCAAGCTTCATGAATGGATCCCTGCAATGTATTTTGTTGTTATGTTTGAGTGCTGTAGCATATTTATCTTGTTGCATTTAGTTGGTCACTTGCTGATTATCGTAGACCGGTGCCATATTTGTTTTGCTTGCCATTTCCAAACCATGCATCCGATTCCCATTGATCTTTATATCGATTTCAACCGAAATCACCTCACCTTTCTAGTGGCACTCTTGGATTTCCATGTTGAGGCCAGGTTCAATCATTCCTTGTCAAATCTCGCATATGCATCACATATCGCATCCCGCATATCATACCATGTTTGCATCATGTTGTTTGAGCATTGCACGTGGTTGACTGTGTTCCATTTGCTTGTTGTTATTGTTTGGGTAGAGCCGGGAGACGAGTTCATGAACGAGGATCCCGTTGAGTTCGCTTACGAGGATCAAGTCAACTCTGGCAACTTTGCAGGCAAGATGATCATACCCTCGAAATCACTTCTATCTTTGCTTGCTAGATGCTCGCTCTTTTGCTATGCCTATGCTACGATGCCTACCACTTGCTTATCATGCCTCCCAAATTGCCATGTCAAACCTCTAACCCACCATGTCCTAGCAAACCGTTGATTAGCTATGTTACCGCTTTGCTTAGCCCCTCTTATAGCATTGCTAGTTGCAGGTGAAGATTGGAGATCGTTCCTTGTTGGAACATTGTTTATTGTTGGGATATCACCATATTATATTGTTTATCTTAATGAACCTATATACTTGGTAAAGGGTGGAAGGCTCGGCCTTTTGCCTAGTGTTTTGTTCCACTCTTGCCACCCTAGTTTCCGTCATATCGGTGTTATGTTCCCGGTTTTTGCGTTCCTTACGTGGTTGGGTTATAATGGGAACCCCTTGACAGTTCGCCTTGAATAAAACTCCTCCAACAATGCCCAACCTTGGTTTTACGATTTGACACCTAGCCTCTTTTTCCCTTGGGTTTCCGGAGCCCGAGGGTCATCTTTATTTAAACTCCCCCTGGGCCAGTGCTCCTCTGAGTGTTGGCCCGACTGAGCTGCCTGCGGGGCCACCTCGGGGAAACTTGAGGGTTGGTTTTACTCGTAGCTAGTCTCATCTGAGTGTGCCCTGAGAACGAGATATGTGCAGCTCCTATCGGGATTTGTCAGCACATTCGGGCGGTGTTGCTGGACATGTTTTACCATTGTCGAGGATGTCTTGTAAAACCGAGATGCCAAGTCTGATCGGAATGTCTTGGGAGAAGGACTATCCTTCGTTGACCGTGAGAGCTTGTGATGGGCTAAGTTGGGACTCCCCTGCAGGGATTTGAACTTTTGAAAGCCGTGCTCGCGGTTATGGGCAGATGGGAATTTGTTAATGTCCGGTTGTAGATAACATGAACTTAACTTAATTAAAATGAATCAACTTCGTGTGTAACCGTGATGGTCTCTTCTCGGCGGAGTCCGGGACGTGAACATGGTGTTGGAGTAATGCTTGACGTAGGTTGTTCTAGGATCACTTCTTGATCATTTTCTTCGACCGTGCTTTTGCCTTCTCTTCTCTCTCTCTTTTGCGAACAGGTTAGCCACCATATATGCTAGTTGCTTGCTGCAGCTCCACATCATACCTTGCCTTTCCTATAAGCTTAAATAGTCTTGATCGCGAGGGTGCGAGATTGCTGAGTCCCCGTGACTCACAGATTACTTCCAAACCAGATGCAGGGGCCAATGATACCGCTCCAGACGATGCGCTTGAGCTCAAGTGGGATTTCGATGAAGACTCTCACTGTTACTATGTGTCTTTTCCAGATGATTAGTAGTGGTGCCCAGTTGGGGCGATCGGGGTCTCTGTCGCATGTGGGGGTTGATCTTTATTTTGGTACCTTAGTCGGACTATGAGTGTATTGGATGATTGTAATGTTATTCATGTATTTGTGTGACATGGAGAGTGTAAGCCAACTATGTATCTTTTCCCCTTTTATATATGTACATGGGTTGTTGTGAAGATTACCTTACTTGCGACATTGCTTTCAATGCGGTTATGCCTCTAAGTCGTGCTTCGACACGTAGGAGATATAGCCGCATCGAGGGCGTTACAAGTTGGTAATCAGAGCCTTCCCCGACCTTAGGAGCCCCCTGCTTGATCGAATCGTTGGCGTTGTTGAGTCTAGAAAAATGTTTTGAGTCATTTAGGAATTATATATCGGAGAGTTTAGGAATTCTTTTTACTCCCCAGTCCCTTCATCGCTCTAGTGAGGCATCCTGACGTAGAGTTTTGACTCTTCTCTTCTCAAATTTCACTAAAAAAATTTAGGATCACGCGGGTATCTTGGAATCGTTCTGATCGATTTGTGACGAGAACATTGTTCTTGGTGCCTCCTGTCATTTAGGAGTTGTGGCACTGTCCTGGGGAGTTGAGCTCTGAGGTGTTGTCGTCACAATTTTATTGTTTAGATTTTGGAATACCTGAGTTTCGCCGACATCGAAAATCTCTTTTATGCAGTTGTTGGTGAGATAACCTCGACGCCACCCAGTACTGGGGAGGGAGTTTGGGAGTATTGCCATAACTTGAATAACGGATGCTTTTCGAAGGTTGAGGTAGACGATTTCCGAAGGTTTCTCGGTTATGTGTTGAAGGATGGATACAGGTGGATGTAGGATTTGCTAGATTTGGGTGAGATATTATGCTTCCCCTGTATCCCAACACCCGATTGCATAACCGGAAAGGTTCGGGAGTTTCATAGGTGGGAATTCTTGTAGCTCTAGTTCCTCTTCCACAGATATTTGGTTCGGGATTGGGTAATCCTCACCAAGTATTCGTTCTTGTCCGTACCCTGTTTTATTCTTATACCTAAATTCTAAGTGGCTTCTTGTAGGATCGAAAGTATGTCTAGAGGGGGGTGATTAGACTACTTGACCAAATAAAAACTTAACCTTTTCCCAATTTTAGTTCTTGGAAGATTTTAGCTATTTTAGGACAAGTCAAGCAATCATCACACAATTCAAGCAAGCATGCAAAGAGTATATTGGCAGCGGAAAGTAAAGCATGCAACTTGCAAGAATGTAAAGGGAAGGGTTTGGAGAAATCAAACGCAATTGGAGACACGGATGTTTTTCCCATGGTTCGGATAGGTGGTGCTATCCTACATCCACGTTGATGGAGACTTCAACCCACGAAGGGTAACGGTTGCGCGAGTCCACATAGGGCTCCACCCAAGGGTAACGGTTGCGCGAGTCCACACAGGGCTCCACCCAAGGGTAACGATTGCACGAGTCCACACAGGGCTCCACCCACGAAGGGTCCACGAAGAAGCAACCACCCACAAAGGGTCCACGAAGAAGCAACCTTGTCTATCCCACCATGGCCATCGCCCACACAGGACTTGCCTCACTAGCGGTAGATCTTCACGAAGTAGGCGATCTCCTTGCCCTTACAAACTCCTTGGTTCAACTCCACAATCTTGTCGGAGGCTCCCAAGTGACACCTAGCCAATCTAGGAGACACCACTCTCCAAGAAGTAACAAATGGTGTGTAGGTAATGAACTCCTTGCTCTTGTGCTTCAAATGATAGTCTCCCCAACACTCAACTCTCTCTCATAGGATTTGGATTTGGTGGAAAGAAGATTTGAGTGGAAAGCAACTTGGGAAGGCTAGAGATCAAGATTCATATGGTAGGAATGGAATATCTTGGTCTCAACACATGAGTAGGTGGTTCTCTCTCAAAACATATGAGTTGGAATGGTGTGTGTGTTCTGATGGCTCTCTCCTCGAATGAAGAGGAGGTGGAGGGGTATATATAGCCTCCACACAAAATCCAACCGTTACACAGTTTTCCAATCTCGGTGGGACCGAATCAATAAACTCGGTCGGACCGAAAATGTAAACCTAGTGACCGTTAGAGATTTTCGGTGGGACTGACATGCAACTCAGCAGGACCGATATGGTTAGGGTTTGGGCATAACGTAATCTCGGTGGGACCGATTACACAAACTCTGTGAGACCGAATTTGGTAATTAGCTAACCAGAGAGTTGGTCAGGCAAACTCGGTGGGACCGATTTGCTCTCTCGGTGAGACCGAGTGGAACTCGGTGAGACCGAAAAGTTACAAAGGGGAAACACTGAGTTTACATTGCAATCTCGGTGGGACCGATTTGCTCTTTCGGTGAGACCGAAAAGTTACGAAAGGGAAACAGAGAGTTTGCAACCCCATCTCAGTGAGACCGAGATCCTTATCGGTAGAACCGAATTTCTAGGGTTTGGCAGTGGCTAATGACAAGTGAAACTCGGTGGCGCCGGATAGGAAGAATCGGTAGGACCGAGTTTGGCTTAGGGTTTACGTCATATGTGGATATGGGAAAGTAGTTGAGGGTTTTGGAGCATATCACTAAGCACATGAAGCAAGAGTCTCATTAAGCAACACCTCATCCCTCCTTAATAGTATTGGCTTTTCCTAAAGACTCAATGTGATCTTGGATCACTAAAATATAAAATGAAGAGTCTTGAGCTTTTGAGCTTGAGCCTATCCTTTTTCCTTAGCATTTTGAGGGTTCCACTTTCACATCCATGCCATGCCAATCATTGAGCTTTCCTGAAATAATCATCTTGGAATAGCATTAGCTCAATGAGCTATATGTTGTTATAAATTACCAAAACCACCTAGGGATAGTTGCACTTTCACTTCTCAATTTATGGATATGTGACCATTTTGATTGGAATGCATTCGTTCATTTGGTTCGGATGTGAATACTTTATGTTGCAATTTCAACCCGTTTGATTCAGCTTCAATATTTGTCTGTCAATGTGCTAACGGATGTCAACCTCTTTAGGATGGCTCCTCCAACGCGCACGACTCCGAATCCTGATCCGCCACCACCACCTCCACCTCCGGAGGCATGTCAAGCTGTGATGGCCACTACCAATGAAAACACGCAGCTGATCATGCAACTTCTTCAAGAGCGCAACCAAGGGAACCAGGGTCATGGCAACAATCAGAATCAGTTTGCTACAGTCAACCAGTTCCTTGCTAACCAGCCAAAGACCTTCAGCAATTGTGTTGAGGCAACAGACGCTGATGATTGGCTCGTGGACATATGCAAGCATTTCGAGTGCAGTAACGTCAGGCCCGAGGACTTTGTCAAGTTCGCCTCCTTTCAACTCAAAGACCAAGCTGCAGAATGGTTCCAGCAGTACAAAGATTCCAGACGAGGCCGTGTGATTACCTGGGATGAATTCCGTCAAGAATTCAAAGCTCATCATATTCCTCAAAGCGTGGTTGAAAGCAAGCATGAGGAATTCCGCAACCTGAAGCAAGGCACTATGTCTGTTTACGAGTACAACAAAATGCTTCAGAAGCTCGCCCGTTTTGCTAAGAAAGACGTCCCTGACGAGAAGAGCATGATATATCAGTTTAGGGGTGGTCTCAGAGAAGAAATCTAGCTAGCTCTTGTCCTCTATGAGCCCAAGAGGTACGATGAGTTTTACAACATGGCAATGTAGCAAGAGACTGCTCAACCGAAGTGCGATGCTTCTAAGAAGCGAGTCAGAGATGCAACTCCTTCTTCCTCAACTCAAGTGGCTAAGCAGCAAAAGTATTGGCTTCCTCCTCCTCCGTTCTGTCAGCCTTATCAGCAAAAGAGAAAAGGTGGCAGTGGATCTTCCCCCCCCCCCCACCCTGGCTTTCAGAACAAGACTTCGTCTCAAGCTCCAAGATCAAGTGCTCCGTATCACCGTCCTCTTTCAGAGGTAACGTGCAACAAGTGCCAACAGAAGGGTCACTATGCAAACAAATGCTTCAATCAGAGGCGTCTCCCTCCTCCTCCACCTGTGAGATCGGCAAGTACAGCTGTGGTCAAGCATAACCCCAAGCACGCCAAGGTCCACTTGATGAATGCAGCTCAGGTAGAGGACTCATCATATGTCATCATGGGTAACCTTCCTGTTAATGATATTCTAGCTAAAGTACTTTTTGACTCTGGTGCATCGCATTCCTTCATGTCATTCCCATTTGCATCGGAGAACAATTTTGGTACTAAGGCATTACCTAGAGCATTGCAAGTTGTTTCTCCGGCTAAGCATCTGAGTTCTAGCATGATGGTTCTGGATATTTCTATCATGATGGATGATTTGAAGTTTCTGGCTTCTCCAATGGTTCTTGGTAACTCGGATATTTATGTTATTCTTGGAATGGACTGGCTTTCTAAGCACAAGGCTCAACTTGATTGTGCAGCCAGACAGATTCAATTGACTCATTCGTCTGAGGATGTTATTGTCTTTGCCGCTCGGGATAATACCATCCGTCTGTTTTCTCTCAATGAGAAGGCTGAACTGGATGCCATCTCTCAAATTCCAGTCGTTTGCGAATATCAAGACGTCTTTCCAGAAGAGCTTCCAGGAATGCCTCCGCACCAGCCAGTTGAATTCGTTATCGATCTTGAGCCTGGCACGGAACCTGTTTGCAAACGTCCTTACAAGCTTGGACCTGAAGAGTTGAAGGAGCTGAAGAAGCAAATCGATATTCAAGAGCGAATGGGTCTCATCCAACCTAGTTCTTCTCCGTGGGGTTGTGGAGTCCTTTTTGTGAAGAAGAAGGATGGAACGGACCGACTTTGTGTTGACTACCGTCCATTGAACAAGAAGACTATAAAGAACATGTACCCACTTCCCAACATCAACGAGCTGTTTGAACAACTCAAAGGTGCTCAAGTATTCTCCAAGCTTGATCTCCGTATGGGCTATCACCAGATTTGAATTCGTGAGCAAGATATCCCCAAGACGGCTTTGAGAACAAGCTATGGTTCATATGAATACACTGTCATGTCTTTTGGCCTTGTCAACGCTCCGCCGACTTTCTCTCACATGATGAACTTCATTTTCAATGCCTACACAAATGACTTCGTCTTGGTCTACCTCGATGACATTCTGGTCTTTTCGAAGAACAAGGAAGATCATGCCAAGCACTTGCGTTTGGTGCTGGATAAGCTCAGAGAACATCAGTTCTATGCCATGTTTTCTAAGTGCGAGTTTTGGCTCGATGAGGTTCTCTATCTTGGGAAGATCATCTCTGCCAAGGGCATAGCGGTGAATCCTGAGAAGGTGTCTGCAATTGTGAATTGGGAACCACCTCAGAACGTGAAGCAACTCCGCAGCTTCCTTGGTCTCGCAAGTTACTTCCGAAGGTTCGTTGAGAACTTTTCAAAGATCGCGAAGCCTCTTTCCAACCTTCTCCAGAAGCGTTGTGAAGTACGTTTGGTCTCTTGAATGTGACATCGCTTTCAACACCTTGAAAGAGAAATTAGTCACTGCTCCAGTTCTGACTCCTCCTGATGAATCCAAACCATCCGAGGTCTTCTGCGATGCCTCTTCAAGGTCTTGGTGCAGTGTCGATGCAAGAGAAGAAAGTTGTGGCGTATACTTCTCGCCAGTTGAAGCCCAACGAGAAGAACTACCCCACTCATGACCTCGAGTTGGCGGCAGTTGTGCATGCTCTTTTGACTTGGAGACATCTCCTATTGGGAAGAAAAGTGGACATCTTAAGTGACCACAAGAGTCTCAAGTACATCTTCACTCAGCCTAATCTCAACCTCAGGAAGAGTCGTTGGGTCGAAATGATTCAAGAGTATAATCCGAGCATCGAATATACTCTAGGCAAGGCCAATGTAATTGCTGACGCATTGAGCAGGAAGGCTCACTGCAACAGTTTGATTCTCAAGCCTTACCAACCCAAGCTTTGTGAAGCTTTCCGCAAACTCAATCTACAAATTGTTCCTCAAGGTTTCCTCGCCAACCTTCAAGTCTCTCCTATTTTGGAAGATCAGATTCGCGAGGCTCAACTTCTTGATGCTATGGTGAAGAAGGTGAAGATTGGGATTGCCAAGAGTCAACCCAAGTACAAGTGCTATCGTCTTGATGACAAGGATACTCTCTTCTTAGAGGATCGCATTGTTGTGCCTAAAGGTGACCTTCGCAAAGTCATTATGAACGAGGCTCACAATTGACTCCTCTCTATCCACCCTGGAAGTACAAAGATGTACCAGGACCTCAAGCAGGCGTATTGGTGGACTCAATGAAGCGTGAGATTGCTTAGTTCGTGAATGAATGTGATGTCTGCAGAAGAGTGAAGGAAGAACACCAATGACCAGTTGGTCTCCTCAAACCTCTTGCCATTCCAAAATGGAAGTTTGACCACATTGAGATGGACTTCGTGACGGGATTTCCAAAGTCCAAGCGTGGCAATGATGCTATATTCGTTGTCATCGACAAACTCACTAAAGTGGCTCATTTCCTGCCTATCAAAGAGTCTATCACTTCAGCTCAATTGGCGGAGCTGTATACCTCTCGGATTGTCTCTCTGCACGGCATTCCGTAGTTGATTTCTTCAGATCGTGGCAGCATCTTCACCTCGAAGTTTTGGGATTCTTTTCAGAAGGCCATGGGCACCAACATCCGGTTCAGCACAACTTTTCATCCTCAAACTAGCGGCCAAGTCGAGCGTGTTAATCAGATTCTCGAAGATATGCTCAGGGCTTGCGCTATCTCTTTCGGTATGAAGTGGGAAAATTGTCTTCCTTATGCTGAGTTCTCCTACAACAACATATTTCAAGCGAGTTCGGGCAAGGCCCCATTTGAAATTATCTATGGCAGGAAGTGTCGTACTCCTCTTAACTGGTCAGAGACCGGTGAACGTCAACTTCTTGGAAATGACTTGATCACAGAGGCAGAAGATATGTGCAAAGTCATTCGTGATAACCTCAAAGTAGCGCAATTGCGCCAGCAGAGCTACTATGATAGTAAGCATCATGATTTGGCTTTCGAGATTGGAGACCATGTTTACCTCCGCATCTCTCCAATGAAAGGTACTCGTCGCTTCGGTATCAAAGGGAAGCTTGCTCCTAGATACGTGGGCCCTTTCAAGATCGTCAGCAAGAGAGGCGATCTTACCTATCAACTCGAGCTTCCCTCCAACTTTGTAAACGTGCACGACGTGTTCCATGTCTCTCAGCTCCGCAAGTGCTTCAAGACCCCTGACCGCACCATCAACTTCGAAGACATTGATCTCCAAGAAGACCTTTCTTATCATGAGCACCCCATTGCTATTCTTGAAGAAACTGAGTGCAAGACTTGAAATAAGTCAATCAAATTCCGCAAAGTCAAGTGGCCACACCATTCCGACCGTGAAGCCACCTCGGATTGCGAGGATCACCTCCGTTCTGAGTACCCGGTGTTTTTCCAGTCCTAGATCTCGGGACGAGATCCTTTCGTAGTGGTGGAGTGTTGTAACATCCCGGATGTAATGTACCTTATATGTATCCCAACTCTTGCCGTTTCTGGCCTAAGTTATTTTATTTTCCTCGGGTTCGGGTTTTTGTCTCCATGTGTTGTTGCCTTTGTCATGCATCTCATATCATGTCATCATGTGCATTGCATTTGCATACGTGTTCGTCTCATGCATCCGAGCATTTTCCCCGTTGTCCGTTTTGCATTCCGGCGCTCCTATCTCCTCCGGTGTCCCTTTCTACCTTTTTTCGTGTGTGGGGGTTAAACATTTCCGGATTGGACCGAGACTTGCCAAGCGGCCTTGGTTTACTACCGGTAGACCTCCTGTCAAGTTTCGTGCCATTTGGACTTCGTTTGATACTCCAACGGTGAACCGAGGGACCGAGAAGGCCTCGCTTGTGTTGCAGCCCAACACCCTTCCAATTTGCCACAAAACCCACGAAAAACCCCTCCATCGTCTAGAGCGTTCGAACATGATCGCGTGGCCGAAAACCGTGCTCAATTTGGAGTCTCCTAGCTCCCTCTACCTATAAATATGTGTCCTCCCCCAGATTTTTCGCGCAGTCCAAACCCTAGCAAACTCCTCCCCGCGCCGCGGGACGCGTCCATGCCGCGCCGGACACGTCCGCCGCCCGCCGCCATGTTGCCTCGTCCAATAGCGCGCTGCCATGTCAGCTCCGCCGCCGCCACGCGTCTTCCGTGCCATCCCTGCACCCGTCGCGGCCCACCGGGGCCCGAGGCCGGCCCGCCCGAGCAGCGCTGGGCCCGAGCCGCCGCCCCGAGCGCCTCGGCCTCCAGCGCCGCCGCCGCCGTTTAGCTCCGCCGCCCTCGCCCCGTTCGCCGCCTGCCCGCGCCGGCGAGTCACCGGGACGCCAGCGCCACCCGGTCGCCGCCACCTCCATCGGGCTTCGCCGCCCACCGCCCGTCACCTTCCTCCTCGCCGCTCACCGCCGCAGAGGCCGGACCTCCTCCGCGCTGCCCCGCTCCGGCCACCGTCCTCTCGGCTCCGGCCACCTCATCCCGCGACTCCAGCGAACCCTGATGACCTCGGCAAGTCCGGTGAATAGTGATCCCCGGCGAACCTCGAGAAACGCGCCAGATCCAGATCTAGATCGGGAGATGGTTGACTTTTTCCCTACAAACCCTAGATTATTTGCATCCTTTGACATGTCGTATCTCTGCATCCGTAGCTCCGATTTGTGCGTGTGGCATATCAAAATGTTCATCTCGACGAGTACATCATTTCATCTCATTGCATCATTTTCATTTGAGCTCATCTGGATGCCTTAAATGCTGTTGGAAGAGGGCTATGTGGTGAATTTGTCTCATCTATTTCATCAAATAGCTATTTGCCATTTTTGCCATGATTAATGTGTGCATGCTATGCTCCTGAGCTCTACATGTGTTTTGTTATATGCCATGTCATCTTTATAGAGGTGCTTGCCATGTATTCTTGTGATATTTTTGGTGACTAGCACAAGCTTGCAAAGTAGCGCAATCGGTAATGCTGATTTCAGGGACTTAGAATTTCACTAAGTCCTTGTCCTGATTTTGTTGATATGCCATATGTTCATGTTGTTTCCTAGTGATCCGTGCCTCTTTTAAGGATGATCAGTAAGTATGTTTTGTTAACCTTGTGGTTCTTTATCCATCCATTTCTTTGTTTGCATTTATGGAGCACCCTAGCTTGATTCAATCGAGCTCTACTTTTGCTATATCGTGAATCCTGGCAGATTGTTGACATGTTTAGCGATTTTGCCGAGGATGTTGCTATTGATCCGTGCATGCTATGTTGTTGTTCTTACCATTTGTAGCTTCTATGATATGTATTCTTGATGGGTGTATGCTTACTTTGTCATGCCATGCTATGTAGTGAGTGCATCAAGCTCGTAAACATGCCTACTCGTTAACTGATTTGCATGCTCCCATTTTTCACTAAGTCTGAGATCTGTTTATGTTTTAGCTATGTTCACATGCTTGCAATTGTATTTTCTATTACCTTTTGGCTCAAGGTCACTAAGGGACTTTTGTTAAGTGCTTTGAGTAGCTTCATTCCATGCCTTGCCTTGCCATGTTAAGTTCCTGCAGCATGTAGTTTTCATGCTCTAAAGTGTGCTTCCTGATGATAAATTCCAGACTTGTGTTAATTTCACTAAGTCTGAAACCTGTTATCTTTTGCACTTTTGCCATGCTTGTTTGAACCTGTTAATGGATGAATTAGCCATAGCTCAGTGTTCATATTTTGTCAATCTTCATGAATGGATCCCTGCAATGTATTTTGTTGTTATCTTTGAGTGCTGTACTATATTTATCTTGTTGCATTTAGTTGGTCACTTGCTAATTATCGCAGACTGGTGCCATATTTGTTTTGCTTGCCATTTCCAAACCGCGCATCCGATTCCAGTGATCTTTATATCGATTTCAACCGAAATCACCTCACCTTTCCAGTGGCACCCTTGGATTTCCATGTTGAGGCCAGGTTCAATCATTCCTTGTCAAATCTCGCATATGTATCACATATCGCATCCCGCATATCATACCATGTTTGCATCATGTTGTTTGAGCATTGCACGTGGTTGATTGTGTTCCGTTTGCTTGTTGTTCTTGTTTGGGTAGAGCCGGGAGACGAGTTCGTGAATGGGGAGCCCGTTGAGTTCGCTTACGAGGATCAAGTCAACCCTGACAAGTTTGCAGGCAAGGTGATCATACCCTCGAAATCACTTCTATCTTTGCTTGCTAGATGCTCGCTCTTTTTTGCTATGCCTATGCTACGATGCCTACCACTTGCTTATCATGCCTCCAAAATTGCCATGTCAAACCTCTAACCCACCATGTCCAAGCAAACCATTGATTGGCTATGTTACCGCTTTGCTCAGCCCCTCTTATAGCGTTGCTAGTTGCAGGTGAAGATTGGAGATCGTTCCTTGTTGGAACATTGTTTATTGTTGGGATATCTCCATATTATCTTTTTTATCTTAATGCGCCTATATACTTGGTAAAGGGTGGAAGGCTCGGCCTTTTGCCTAGTGTTTTGTTCCACTCTTGCCGCCCTAGTTTCCGTCATATCGGTGTTATGTTCCCGGTTTTTGTGTTCCTTATGCGGTTGGGTTATAATGGGAACCCCTTGATAGTTCCCCTTGAATAAAACTCCTCCAGCAATGCCCAACCTTGGTTTTACCATTTGCCACCTAGCCTCTTTTTCCCTTGGGTTTCCAGAGCCCGAGGGTCATCTTTATTTAAACCCCCCTGGGCCAGTGCTCCTCTGAGTGTTGGTCCGACTGAGTTGCCTGCGGGGCCACCTCGGGGAAACTTGAGGGTTGGTTTTACTCGTAGCTAGTCTCATCTGAGTGTGCCCTGAGAACGAGATATGTGCAGCTCCTATCGGGATTTGTTGGCACATTCGGGCGGTGTTGCTGGACTTGTTTTACCATTGTCGAGGATGTCTAGTAAAACTGAGATGCCGAGTCTGATCGGAATGTCTCGGGAGAAGGAATATCCTTCGTTGACCATGAGAGCTTGTGATGGGCTAAGTTGGGACTCCCATGCAGGGATTTGAACTTTTGAAAGCCGTGCCCGCGGTTATGGGCAGATGGGAATTTGTTAATGTCCGGTTGTAGATAACATGAACTTAACTTAATTAAAATGAATCAACCACGTGTGTAACCGTGATGGTCTCTTCTCGGTGGAGTCCGGGAAGTGAACACGGTGTTGGAGTAATGCTTGACGTAGGTTGTTCTAGGATCACTTCTTGATCATAGTTGTTCGACCGTGCTTTTTCCTTCTCTTCTCGCTCTCTTTTGCGAACAGGTTAGCCACCATATATGGTAGTCGCTTGCTGTAGCTCCACATCATACCTTGCCTTTCCTATAAGCTTAAATAGTTTTGATCGCGAGGGTGCAAGATTGCTGAGTCCCCGTGACTCACAGATTACTTCCAAACCAGATGCAGGGACCGATGATACTGCTCCAGACGATGCGCTTGAGCTCAAGTGGGAGTTCGATGTAGACTCTCGCTGTTACTATGTGTCTTTTCCAGATGATCAGTAGTGGTGCCCAGTTGGGGCAATCGGGGACTTTGTTGCATGTGGGGGTTGATCTTTATTTTTGTACCGTAGTCGGACCATGAGTGTATTGGATGATTGTAATGTTATTCATGTATTTGTGTGATGTGGCGAGTGTAAGCCAACTATGTATCTTTTCCCCTTTTATATATGTACATGGGTTGTTGTGAAGATTACCTTACTTGCGACATTGCTTTCAATGCGGTTATGCCTCTAAGTCGTGCTTCGACACGTAGGAGATATAGCCGCATCGAGGGCGTTACAGACTCATAGGCAAGCAAAATCCTGGTGATTGCGTACAAAAGATTGCGAAGATTTTAAGGACCAATGTAATAATAACGCTGAGGGAGTCCTGGATTAGGGGGTCTCCCGACAGCCGGACTATCTCCATTGGCCGGACTGTTAGACTATGAAGACACAAGATTGAAGACTTCGTCTCGTGTCCGGATGGGACTCTACTTGGTGTGGAAGGCAAGCTAGGCAATACGTATATGGATATCTCCTCCTTTGTAACCGACCTTGTGTAATCCTAACCCTCTCCGGTGTCTATATAAACCGAAGGGTTTTAGTCCGTAGGACAACAACAATCATACCATAGGCTAGCTTCTAGGGTTTAGCCTCTCTGATCTCGTGGTAGATCTACTCTTGTACTACCCATATCATCAATATTAATCAAGTAGGACATAGGGTTTTACCTCCATCAAGAGGGCCCGAACCTGGGTAAAACTTCGTGTCGCCTGCCTCCTGTTACCATCCGGCCTAGACGCACAGTTCGGGACCCCCTACCCGAGATCCGCCGGTTTTGACACCGACATTGGTGCTTTCATTGAGAGTTCCTCTGTGCCGTCGCCGTTAGGCTTGATGGCTCCTACTATCATCGATGGCGATGCGGTCCAGGGTGAGACTTTTCTCCCCGAACAGATCTTCGTATTCGGCGGCTTTGCACTGCGGGCTAATTTGCTTGGCCATCTGGAGCAGATTGAAAGCTACGCCCCTGGCCATCAGGTCAGATTTGGAAGTTTGAACTACACGGCCGACATCCGCGGAGACTTGACCTTCGACAGATTCGAGCCACAGCCGGGCGTGCCGCACTATCGCGATGGGTATGACCTAGCTCTGCCGCCGAACAGTACCCCAGAGGCCACGCCCGCATCAGCTCCAACCCTTAGCTCGGAGCCAAATGCGCCAATCAAGGACGGGTTGGTAGACACCGCCTCAGGGGCTGCAGTCTCAACGGCGATCGAGCCAAACACCAGCATAATCCTCCGCGCAGCCCGTGACTCCAAGGTGCCGGTCTCTCTTTCTGATTCCGAACCACCCGCGCCCCTGCCAATCGAATCCAATTGGGCGCCGATCATGGAATTCACCGCCATGGATATCTTTCAGCACTCACCCTTCGGCGACATTCTGAATTCACTAAGATCTCTCTCTTTGTCAGGAGAGCCATGAACGGATTATGGCCAACAGGATTGGGATGCGGACGACGAAGAAATTCGACGCCCACCCACCACCCACTTTGTAGCCACTGTCGATGATTTAACCGACATGCTCGACTTCGACTCCAAAGACATCGACGGTATGGACGACGATGTCGGAGACGAACATGAACCAGCACCTATAGGGCATTGGAAAGCCACCTCGTCATATGACATATACATGGTGGATACACCCAACGAAGGCAATGGCGACGAGATAGGGGAGGATGACCCCTCCAAGAAGCAACCCAAGCGCCAACATCAGCGGTGCCGCTCTAAGTCCCGCCAAAGCAAAAGTGGTGATACCGGCACAGGAGATAATAATACTCCGGATAGTGCCGAAGACAACAACAATCCCCTCCAGAGCAGGAGGATGAAGGAGCCAGCTCTCCTGAGAGATCGGCAGATGGAGAGGAGGAGGATGACAATTACATCCTCACCTCCGAAGACTAGGCAAGCCTCGGCGAAGATGAATTCGCCGTCCCAGAGGATCCCGTCGAACAAGAGCTCTTCAAGCGCCGGCTTATGGCCACGGCAAATAGCCTGAAGAAAAAGCAGCAACAGCTTCAAGCTGATCAAGATCTGCTAGTTGACAAATGGACTGAAGTCCTCGCGGCCGAGGAATATAAACTCGAGTGCCCCTCCAAGAGTTACCCAAGGCACAGGTTACTACCCTGACTGGAGGAAGAAGCGTATGATACGGCGGATCGGCCACCTCGTGGCCGCGATAGAGAGGCATTCCAGCCAAAAGCTCAGCCCCCACCCCAATGCCATTCAAATAAAAAGGCATGGGGAGATACGCCAGACCTGTGAAACATATTGGAGGACAAGGCAAAGCATTCAAGATCGATCTATGGATCATGAGGGCGCACCACTCTGCGAGATGACAAACATCACGCCGGATACAGTAAAAGAAAATCTGGCCGGGCCGAACACAGCGGGCAAGACCCATTCGAGCTGCGTCGAGATATAGCCCAATACAGAGGCGCCGCACACCCCTTATGCTTCACAGACGAAGTAATGGAACATCAATTCCCAGAAGGTTTCAAACCTGTAAACATTGAATCATACGACGGCACAATATATCCCGTAGTATGGATTGAGGACTTCCTCCTCCACATCCACATGGCCCGCGGTGATGACTTACATGGCATCAAATACCTCTCACTAAAGCTCAAAGGACCAGCGCGGCATTGGCTTAACAGCTTGCCAGCGGACTCCATTAGCTATTGGGAAGATCTGGAAGCCGCATTCCTCACAACTTTTAGGGCACTTATGTGCATCCACCAGACGCTGATGACTTGAGCCACATAATTCAGCAGCCAGAAGAGTCGGCCAGGCAATTTTGGACTCAGTTCCTTACAAAGAAAAATCAAATCATCGACTGTCCGGATGCGGAGGCCTTAGCAGCTTTCAAGCACAACATCCGAGACGAGTGGCTAGCCTGGCACCTTGGTCAGGAAAAGCCGAAATCTATGCCATCTCTCACAACGCTCATCACCCGCTTTTGTGCGGGAGAAGACAGTTGGCTGGCTCACAGTAATAACATATCAAAGAACCAAGGTACCTCAGATACCAAGGATGGCAATAGCAGGTCACGTCGGAACAAGCATAAGCGCCGCATTAACAGCGAAAATACTGAGGATACGGCATTCAATGCCGGATTCACAGGCTCTAAACCCGGTCAGCGGAAAAAGCCATTCAAACAAAGTACGCCGGGCCCGTCCAGCTTGGACCATATACTCGATCACTCGTGTCAAATGCACGGCACCCTAGACAAGCCAGCCAATCACACCAACAGGGATTGTTGGGTATTCAAGCAGGCCGGCAAGTTAATTGCCGAAAACAAGGACAAGGGGCCGCATAGCGATGACGAGGAGGAGCCCCGGCAGCCACACACTGGAGGACAAAAGAGGTTTCCCCCGCAAGTGCGGACGGTGAACATGATATACGCAACCCACATCCCCAAGAGGGAGCGGAAGCGTGCGCTCAGGGACGTATATGCGTTGGAGCCAGTCGCCCCAAAGTTCAACCCTTGGTCCTCCTGCCCGATCACCTTCGATCGCAGGGACCACCCCACTAGTATCCGTCATGGAGGATTCGCCGCACTAGTCCTAGACCCAATCATCGACGGATTTCACCTCACTCGAGTCCTTATGGAGGGTGGCAGCAGCCTGAACCTGCATTATCAGGACACAGTGCGCAAAATGGGTATAGATCCCTCAAGGATCAAACCCACAAAAACGACCTTTAAGGGCGTCATTCCAGGTGTAGAAGCCCATTGCATAGGCTCAGTTACACTGGAAGTGGTCTTCGGATCCCCGGATAACTTCCGAAGCGAAGAGTTAATCTTCGATATAGTCCCGTTCCGCAGTGGTTATCACGTGCTTCTCGGGGGAACCACATTTTCTAGATTCAATGCGGTACCGCATTATGCATACCTCAAGCTCAAGATGCCAGGGCCTCGCAGAGTTATTATAGTCAATGCAAACACAGAGCGCTCTCTCCGAACTGAGGAGCACACCGCGGCCCTCGTAGCAGAAGCGCAAAGCAGCCTCTCAAGGCAATCAGCCAGTTCAGCGCTTCAAAGCCCGGACACCTTCAAGCACGCTCGGGGCAATCGGCAAATAGACCGCCTGGGGCGATCTGAGCTCGGGTAGCAATGCGGCGGCCACTCCAATCCCAACCCAATGGCGATATTCGTACCACGCGTACATAATTACGCATTAAAAATACCATGGGCACAGGTGGGGAGGGGGGCACAACTGTGGCACGCCCCAAAACGCAGCCTAAACCGCACTAGGGGCTTCCCGTTTGGTTATTTTTCTTTTTCTTTCAGGACCTTAATCTGTGGAAACACTGTCCGGCAGCACTGTTGCCGAACACA
Organism: Triticum urartu; assembly: GCF_003073215.2. Classification (NCBI taxonomy): domain Eukaryota; kingdom Viridiplantae; phylum Streptophyta; class Magnoliopsida; order Poales; family Poaceae; genus Triticum; species Triticum urartu. The sequence goes on along the minus strand of NC_053025.1, from coordinate 259,912,937 downwards.
TGATGCAGCAACCAAGGAGGCAGACAGCTACGTTATACCACGGAATTCCCAGGTTGATTACAGTAACGAGTGAAGTATTCAATTCAATATCATTCCCCAGCTTGCCCTTGGAAGGGACATAGTCCTACTCTTTGCTTATCACACTATCTGTATCACTCTGCCTTAACGCAATTTTTTTAATCAACAATGCATGACATTACGACTATTATTGCATTCTTGTTATATATATATATGTATTCTTTAATGACGCCTTGCAACCGTACACTCTGGTACGGCCAATACACCAGGGGCTTACGTACCCCACAATGCGTGTGAAAAGTCCGAACACTTTCACAAGTGCGGCACCCCGAACTTATAGCATTATATGCATCAGCTCTGAATCATGTCTTTGGTCAAATGTTGGGTTTGCCCAGCTCCTATGTTTTGGTACCTTACGTTCCACTCTATCGGCTAAGGTAGCGCTAGGAGAACTACTGCGATTGTGCCCCGGTTCTGCTGGGTTTAGCACCACAGTAGAGAAAGCTAAAACTGACTGTCATGATAAGGCGAGAGACTGGTCGCTGTTCGGCGAGGTTTTTTCCGAGTCCCTAAAGACTTATGCCGCTTATGGCGAGGGGCCGGCCCTGTCTGGCTTACAGGCGTGTATCGCACCCCGAATTCGGCCTTCTGAATACCAGGGGCTTCGCTGAAATTTAAAATTATAGAATTCTATGGCTAAGTGAGAGTGATAAAGCATAATTAGTCCGGTTGCCTTGTTCGTTGTACTGAGCACCTCCCTCGAAGGACCCAAATATGGGAACAAGAGTGCTCGAGTTTATCCCAAACACCCCAGCACTAGTGGCATGGCAGCAGAAGCCGAGGACTAGCCATCTCTCAGATTGGATAAACGGCTAAACAGAAGGTAATATTTTAAATTCAAACAAGCGTTGCATAGCGCATATGAAACAAGTTTTCATCATACAGGATCAGATGAGCAAGTCTCATTCAAATATTACATATTTTGGTCACTCATTCGCGATGAGACGGGCACCCGGCAGAACACCCTTGTAGTACATCTCGGGGTGGCGGTGCTCCTTGCCCTCCGGCGGCCCCTCCTTGATCAGCTTCACGGCTTCTAGCTTGACCCACTGCAATTTCACACGGGCAAAAGCCCGACGTGCACCTTCAATGCAGACGGATCGCTTGACGACCTCTAGCCATGGGCAGGCATCCACAAGCCGCCTCACCAGACCGAAGAAGCTGTTCGGAAGGGCGTCGCCAGGCCACAGCCGGACTATAAAGCCCTTCATGGCCTGATCGGCCGCCTTATGTAGCTCGACCATCTACTTCTGCTGGTCGTTCATTGGCACCGGATGTTCGACCTCAGCATACTGAGAACAGAACAGCTTCTCCGTCGAGCTTCCGTCCTCGGCCTGGTAAAAATGTGCGGCATCCGACACACCGCAGGGAAAATCTGCGAATGCTCCTGAAGAGCTCCAGATCCGGGTAAGTAATCGTTAATTTACTTTTACGTGCCTGCTTTGCATATAGAAAGCCTTACCTGCCGCTATCTTCTTCATCGCGTCGATCTCTTGGAGGGCCTTTTGGGCTTTGGCCTTGGCACTTTTTGCGCTCTCGAGGGCCGCGGCAAGTTCAGACTCCCGCGTCTTGGAGTCAAGATCCAACGCCTCGTGCTTTGTCACGAGAGCCTGGAGCTCTTGCTGCACCTCGCCCACCAGAGCCTCGTGCTTCTCTCGCTCGGTGCGCTCCTGGGCCGCTTTATCTTCGGCCTGGATTAGCGCTTGCTTCAGGGTCGCCACCTCGGCCGTGGCCCCTAACAAACATACAATGATCCTGTCATTGGGTAATCGCATCCTTATATATATATATATATTTATTTATTTATATACATATCTATAGACGGGGTATTACTTACCCTTGTTCTCCTCGAGCTGCCTCTTAGCAAGGCCGAGCTCTTTCCGGGACCCCTCGAGGGCCTGCTTCAGTACGACGACCTCCACAGTCAGTGCGGCGGACGCCAGCAGCGAAGCCTGCATATGCACATTGACATACATATATTAGACTCATGTGATATTATCTGATCCTCTGTTCGGCTTTTCTTTGTGAACACCAAACAAAGCATCGCGGGCTACTGTCTATGCGGTAATATTTCTACTACATTTTAAAACACTTACCTCGAAGCCTGTTAGAAGGCTGGCACAGGCTTCAGTCAATCCGCTCTTGGCGGACTGAACCTTCTGGATCACCGCACTCATGATAGTGCGGTGCTCATCGTCGATGGAAGCGCTGTGAAGCGCTTCCAGCAGATTGTCTGGTGCCTCTGGATGGACAGAGGTCACCGGCACAGGCGTCTTGCCCCTCTTAGAAGGAGGCTGCCTGCCCGAGCCCAGAATCGCTGGAGGGTCAGGCACGGTGTTCGGCTGAGGGCCGAACTCGGAGCTCTCGGGGGCCCCGTCCCCTCGGTTCCCGGAGTCCGAAAGGTCGCCTTGGGGCTCCTCCGGGACTATCTCCCCTCGATCCGGTGCCTCTTGAGACAACACCTCGGCGTCGTCAGCAGGATGAGGGGACGTGGCGGTCGGGAACGGATCGCTATCCATGTCCGACGAGCCCAGGGAGCCGTCCAATGATACCTCAATATTGGCTCGTGGTGGCCTGCATAATCATGTTCGGCGATTAGGGAAAGCAGTGCGACAAAGGAATCCTATGAGTTACTCTGGTATCCAAATACATACGATCTCCCCGGGGGCTTGATCCTGGGCAACCACTCGTCTTTGCCTTCGTCGGCGGCGGTGGAACTGTCCGGAAGAAGAGTCCTTCCCTTCTTGGACCCCCTGGCCTCCCCAGTAGGGGCGGCCTTCCTTTTCTTGTCTCCCCCTGTCGGTGGGGGAGCATCTTCTTCTTCTTCCTCCCCGTCTTCGGGGGAAGAGTGCACCGCAGAGTCATCGGACGGTGAGTCCGACGACGCCTGGCGTCGGGAACTCTTTCGGGTTCCCTTGGCCTTCTTGGTCTTCTCCGGCACCTTATAAGGGGTCGGAGTTAGCATCTTCGCCAGAAGAGCGTCTGCGGCACCCTCGGGCAAAGGAGGCGGACAGTCGATCTGTCGGGCAAAGGTACGGGAGTTTAGATCCCGCATAGAGTCCATCTATATAAAAAATAAGTATCCTGTGAAAGGTAAAGCAGCTTACCGCACTGGCTTGGCGCTTCGCGCTGAATCCGCGATCCTCAGTAATAGGGGGGGGGGACCTCGGCGCTTTTGAACAGCACCCTCCAGGCGTCTTCATGAGTCGTGTTGAAGAGCCTGTTCAGAGTTCGGTGTTGACAAGCTTGAGCTTCTTATCCAGCATGTTTTGAATACATGTTTGGAGTCCGGTCAGCTCTTTCGAATTACCCCAGGGCAGTCCCTACTCTTTCCAGGAGGTGAGCCACGTGGGAATGCCAGAACGGAACTCGGGGGCCGCTGCCCATGTAGGGTCATGCGGCTCGGTGATATAGAACCACCCCGATTGCCACCCCTTTATGGTTTCCACAAAGGAGCCCTCGAGCCATGTTACGTTGGGCATCTTGCCCACCATGGCGCCTCCGCACTCCGCCTGGCGGCTGCCCACCACCTTCGGCTTGACGTTGAAGGTCTTCAGCCATAAGCCGAAGTGGGGCCTGATGCGGAGGAAGGCCTCGCACACGACGATAAACGCCAAGATGTTGAGGATGAAGTTCGGGGCCAGATCGTGAAAATCCAGGACGTAATAAAACATGAGCCCCCGGACGAAGGGATGGTGAGGGAATCCCAGTCCACAGAGGAAATGGGTGAGGAATACTACCCTCTCATGGGGCCTGGGGGTGGGGATGAGCTGCCCCTCATCTGGGAGTTGGTGCGCGATGTCGCTGGGCAGGTATCCGGCTCTCCTCAGTTTCTTGATGTCTCCCTCCGTGACTGAAGAGACCATCCACTTGCCTCCCGCTCCGGACATGGTTGGAGAAGGTTGAGGTGGAAGTGTGGACTTGGGCGCTAGAGCTCGAGTGTGCGAAAACGAATGAGCAAAGGAGGAAGAAGGCGTGGATAGAAAGGTGAATTCTTATCCCTTTATATGAACGGAAGAAACTAAGCGTCCCCACTTGCCTGGTAAAACTCGCTTATCCCCCAAGCACCGCAATTGATGGCGCGGTTGGGTTACCCACGCCCGTATTGATGAGAATCCCGTAATAAGGGGACACGATCTCTGCTTTGATAAGACGTGTCGAAAAACTGCCTCGCGTTATGTGTGGGGCTGGTTAAAGGAAACTTCAAATAATCACCGAGCCATGACATAACGTCATGCTGCCAAAATAAGCCAGCAAATTAGATATGCGAAAATATTTTGGAATGTGGAACTTATTTTGCAGGGTTGGACACTGTCCTCATATTCAAATTCTTCTGTGATGTATTCGGAGAAGGAACCCGCCTTGCAATGCCGAAGACAATACTGCGCGCTGGACTCATCGTCATTGAAGCCTGGTTCAGGGGCTACGGAGGGAGTCCTGGATTAGGGGGTCTCCGGATAGCCGGACTATCTCCATTGGCCGGACTGTTAGACTATGAAGATACAAGATTGAAGACTTTGTCTCGTGTCCGGATGAGACTCTACTTGGCGTGGAAGGCAAGCTAGGCAATACGTATATGGATATCTCCTCCTTTGTAACCGACCTTGTGTAACCCTAACCCTCTCCGGTGTCTATATAAACCAAAGGGTTTTAGTCCGTAGGACAACAACAATCATACCATAGGCTAGCTTCTAGGGTTTAGCCTCTCTGATCTCGTGGTAGATCTACTCTTGTACCACCCATATCATCAATATTAATCAAGCAGGACGTAGGGTTTTACCTCCATCAAGAGGGCCCGAACCTGGGTAAAACTTCGTGTCCCCTGCCTCCTGTTACCATCCGGCCTAGACGCACAGTTCGGGACCTCCTACCCGAGATCCGCCGGTTTTTACACCGACAAACGTGCTCATTTTTATTTTGAGCAATAACTCGCTAATTTGTTAATTATGTATATAAAAATGTGCCTCTCCGGTTTATTTTTTGATATTAATTGCTCCTTCTAACCTAACATTATATATGGCGAGCCCAGCTAATTCGCGTATTTGAAGGAAGTGCAAATGGGCTGGGATTCCTTAGAAAATATAAATGGGCCGCATTGACGTGAAATTATTTGTTCACCGAGCCCAGCAAATGGACTGTACATCCTAGAAAATATGGGTTAAATATATGCCACATTTTTGCAGGCTGACATGTGGGCCAATAGGTCGAAGCCTACGCAGGGCCTTGTCAACTTGGTCAACAAATGATTATGACATCCACAACTATTGGATTTATATCCAACGGCCGCCATGCACCTTCAATCTCTCGTCTTCTTCCTCCAGCGTCACCAGGACCGCCTGGTCCGGCCTCCGGCAGCTAGTGGCTCTGCTTAGCACGCATCGCTACGAAGCGCTACCCCACCGCCGGCCAGGCTATCCCTCCACCCCTCCACACCTCCTGTTATTCTCCATCGACTGCAGCCCCAGACCGCACCAGAACCAGTTATAACCCTTCTCCTCCTCTTAATCTATGACTACACTGCCGTGTCTTCCCATCTCCGAGTCGTTCCCGTCCGGGGCCTTGCCGTCATCCACCGCCTCGCTGTGCTCTGTGCGGCGTGGTCAACAAACGAGAGTCATCGTAAGAGGACTGTACGTGGAGAGCCTGATGGTTGGGAGCCACGAGGTCCATGGTCGCACGCATGGAAAGTTCCTCCTTATTAAGCTGAAAAAATGTTTCATCCACCTGACAGCTGGGACCCATCAGATTTGGTGGCTGACTTGTGGGCCTACTAAGCGGACGTGTACGCGGGGCTTTGTCAACTTAATTAACAAATGATTCTAGCAGTTGGACCGTTGGATGTTAATCCAATAGCCGTGCTCCTTCTTCAACCTATGTTCTTGCTCCTATCTCCCGTGGGCGGCAGCACGGCTGTGCTGCCGCTCGCCCGAACCAGTCAAGTTTCCCACTCCTCTCCATTTGTGACCCCACCGCCCCGTCTTCCCCATCTCCGGGTCGTTCCAGCCTGGGGCTTCGCCATCGTCCACCGGCCTTGGTGCGCTCGGCATGGTGTGGTCAACGTGGTGAACAACCGAGAGTCATTGGAAGATGACTGTACGTGAGAGGCTGACAGTGGGGACGCACCATGCCCATGGATGCATGCATGCAATGGAACGCGGCATGGTCAACGTGGTCAAGGAACAACTTCCATCGGAAGTGTACTGTACGTGGAGAGGCTGACAGCTGGGTCCATGGCCGCAACAAGGAAGTGCCTCCTTATTACGCGGAAAATAATGATTCCTCCACCTGATAGCAGGGACCCACCAGACGGGCCACCATATTTTGCGAAAAACATTTCCCCCTGACTGCTGGGACCCACCGGACGGGCCACCGTATTTCATGAAAAATACGTTCCCTCCGCTGTCAGCTCGGACCCACCGGAAGTGCCTCCTTATTATGTAGAAAAAAAATGAATACTCCCCCTGCTAGCTAGGACCCACCTTGGTGGGAGGCTGACTTGTGGGCCTACTAAGTTGATGGGAACGGAGGGCTTTGTCAACTTAGTCAATATGAATGATTCTAGCTCCACTGACCGTACGATGTCCATCCAATGGCCATAGTGCTTCTTCAACCTATAGTCTTCTTGCTCCAGCCGCCCAAACCCGCGCCGGTCGTGCCGTGTGCTCCTGCCTCCCGTGGCCTGCTGTGATGCCGCGGAGGCCTCACCGCCCCCTACTACTCCCACCGCTGGCCAGGCCATCCCTCTACTCACCCACACCTACTGTTAATCTGCGGCGACGACAACCTCACGCCGCAGCCGAACTAGTGAACCCTCATACTCCTCTTCGTGTGGGCATCCACTGCCTCATCTTCCCTAGCTCCGCGTCGTCCCCTTACTAGGCCTCGCCGTCGTCCACCGCCTTGGTGCTCTCGGCGCGGCGTGGTCAATGTGGTCAACGACCTACTTCCATCGGAAGAGTACTGTACGTGGAGAGGCTGACAGCTGGGTCCACGGTAGCCGCAATGGAGTGCCTCCTTATTACACGGAAAATAATTATTCCTGCACTTGATAGTGGGGACCCAGCGGATGGCCACCGTATTTCGCGAAAAAAACGTTTCCCCCCTGACTGCTGGGACCCACCAGCTACATCTTCACACGCAAGGAAGTGCGTCCGGGCAAAAAAAACAATTCACCCCCCTGACTGCTGGGACCCACCAGCTATATCTTCGCACGCAAGGAAGTGCCTGACAGTTGGGACCCACCTGGTCGAAGCATATGTAGTGTTGTCATTCTGGTGGCAAACATGTACGTACATACTGGTCGATGTAGAGCGTGCACGTGTCATAGTAGAGGCGCGCATGTAGCATGTACACATACGTACAGCGGCCAGTGTGCAAGATAGAAAATACGGCCACGTACGTACATACAGGCGGGGTCTCGAACGCCTACTCACGCATACGTACGACCAGGGCTCGTGTACATGGCTGGGTCGGAACGGAGAAACTGCGTCGTCGTTGTGTTCATGGGGAGCCAACCGGCTGGGTCGGAACGGAATGTGTCGTCGTGTACATCGGGAGGGCTTGGACTGAACAGCCGATGGAATGGAGGCCTGGCGTACCGCAGAACGGAGGAAACGGCCTTGTGTTCGACCGGCCACGGTCGAAACGGGATCATGTTCATCGGGAGGGGTTTGGTGTACCACAAAACGGAGGAAATGGACCTCCTACGGTCGAAACGGGGGTCCTGTTCATCGGGAGGGGTGTGGCATACCACAAAACGGAGGAAACGGACTTGTGTTGGAGCGCTGCGGTCGAAACGGGGGTCCTGTTCATCGGGACGGGTGTGGTGTACCGCAAAACGGGACTCCACAGGATACTGTTCATCTCCACCGTCGACCCCTGCAGCCTCCACGGGCTACTGTTCATCCACAGGCTCCTATTCATCCAGCTTCTACCACGCGCTACTCCACCGGCTACTATTCAACCAGCCCTCTCCACATGGGTTCCTGTTCAACCACCCCTCCACGGGCTACTGTTCATCTAGCCCTCCACCATCTACTGTTCATCCAGCCCTCCACGGGGTCGTCCTGTTGATCCAGCCCTCCACGGGGTCTTGTTCATCCAGCCCCAACCGACTCGATCGATCGGGGTCCTGTTCATCCAGAGGCAACACCATGGGGTCTTGTTCATCCACCCCCACCGGGAACTGTTCATCCAAACCCCCTAGCAACGCTGACTGTTCATCCAAAGGCAGCATCGATAGTCTTTAGTTAGCAGGAGTAGCGAAGGAATCGCTTGATCGGGTTCAGTTAACAGCCATCGATCGATCGCTCAGGTTCAGTAACGCGTAGCCTTCAGTGCAATCGCTCGGGTTCAGTAACGCGTAGCCTTCAGTGCAATCGCTCGGGTTCAGTAACGCGTAGCCTTCAGTGCAATCGCTCGGGTTCAGTGGGCGAAAGCCTCGCTCAGGTTCTGTTAGAGCCCAACGCCTCACATCCACACGCGTGCGTGTACGAGAGAAACGCGCATCGCTCGGCCCCGACCACCCACCGTAACCGGGAAGACCCCGATATTTTCCTCGCTCTCGCTTCTACCACAGTTTTTTTCCGTCATGGATGGCCCAAAGAATGTCATGCAGCTGTGTCTCTGGCCCGGCCAGGACGAAAACCCCATTTTCTATCATGATTTTTTATCATAGAAGTAGGAGCCCACCACATCTATGGTGATACCGGGTTTTGTCACAATTATCGTCATAGAAGTGTCATAAGTATGACAAGGGAAAAATTCGTTCGGCCCAAAATGTCACGGATGTGTCCGTTTTTGTAGTGATTATTCGGTGTTAATTATGCTTAATGATCGCTTATGAGATTTTTCATTTCTTGGTTGGATGCTTCTCAATCTTTTGCTAGCCTTCATTTGAACTAAGTATGAGTACTACTTGTGCATCCAAATTCATTAAACCAGTTTTGCAATATGAGTCCACTATACCTACCTATATGCGGTATTCTTTTGCCGTTCTAACCAAATTTGTATGTGCCATCTCTAATATTAAAAATAAATTTCCATTTTGTGTGCTCATACTGCTCATGAAACGATAGGGGGTGGCTGATATTTTTCTATGCTAGATGTGTTATTCTCAAGCTGAATGTTTATTCACTTGTCATTGCACGAGAGTACAGCAAAGGTATTAGGGATGCCCAGTCCCGAAATGAAAAATGAATTTACTTTATGTTGTAAAATAATAAATTCATTGGAAAGTGTTGGTATGGACGGCACCCGTGGATTCGGTTAGCCGTGGAATGTGAAAGTATGGTGGAAAAAGGAATAAACTTTATTTTCTATTTGGGAACTGCCTATGATATATCTAGCATGGAAAGTATTGGGAACTACTCGATCGTTTTCGTTGACAGGAAAACCATGCCACCCAAAATGTTTTTATCTCTAACTTTTTCGCTTTGAGCTCTGGCACCTCTATAAATTCCTACTTCCCTCTGCGAAGGGCCTTTCTTTTACTTTATGCAATTTTTATTTTTATTTGAGTCTCCATCTTCTCTTATAAAGCACCAACTAAGGGCACTATGATCGTACTTGAGCATTGGGTATAGCTAATATGCCAGTATGTTTCATGAATGGATCAATGATTGAGCATAATGGGCTAGGGGTAACTTGCTTTAGTGTTCATATTTTGAAAGACATGGTTGCTTGTTGATATGCTTGAGTATTGAAATCTTCATATCAAACCTAGACTATAGCTTTGAGTCATATAATAGTCCAATGTCCAGGCTACATTGAAAAGAATATATGATGAACATGTTAGACAGCATTCCATATCAAAACTTCTGTTTTTTTCATTTACCTACTAAAGGACGAGCAGGAACTAAGCTTGGGGATGCTGATATATATCTCCAACGTATCTATAATTTGTGATTGTTCCATGTTGTTATATTATCATACTTGGATGTTTTACAATCATTTTATAGCAATTTTATATCATTTTTTGGGACTAACCTATTGACATAGTGCCCAGTGCTAGTTGCTGTTTTTTACTTCGTAGAAAATCAATACCAAACGGAGTCCAAACGCAGCGAAATTTTTTGGAGATTTTTTCTGGGCGAGAAGACACATGCTCTGTGGTGGCTCTGGTGAAGGTACAGGTCCCGAACAGGAAGAAGAGGTCCATGTGCAGGGGTATCACCTCCAACATCAAACCACACAACACTCGGTGGCATCTTAGTCCATTGCGGGGTAAAGGATGAACTCTGGCTGAATCCCTGCATGGACTTGAGAACCCGCAAGTTTAGGGGATCGCAACAGTTTTCGAGGGTAGACCATTCAACCCAAATTTATAGATTCAACACAAGGGGATCCAAAGAATATTTGAAGGTACTAGCAGCTGAGTTGCCAATTCAACCACACCTGGAGATTAATTATCTGCAGCAACGTGACCAGTAGCAAAGTAATATGATAGTTTTGATAATAGTAGCAGCAGCAATGGTAACGGTAACAGTGATAACAGTAGTTTCATAACAAGTGCAACAGTAACGATAGAAGTAGTAACCTAGCAAGCACAAATATAAGATAAATTCATAGGCGTTGGATCGGTGAGTTGTTGGATGATATTCATCATGAGACAGTTATAACATAGGGCGATACGGCACTAGATCCAGTTCATCAATATAATGTAGGCATGTATTCCATAAATAGGCATATGTGCTTATGGAAAGAACTTGCATGACATCTTTTGTCCTACCCTCCCGTGGCAGCGGGGTCCTATTGGAAACTAAGGGATATTAAGGCCTCCTTTTAATAAAGAACCGGTACAAAGCATTAACACAAGGTGAATACATGAACTCCTCAAACTACGGTCATCACCGGGAGTGGACCCGACTATTGTCACTCCGGGGTTGCTGGATCATAACACGTTGTAGGTGACTATAACTTACAAGATTGGATCTAGAACATGGATATAATGATGATAACATAAATGGTTCAGATCTGAAATCATGGCACCCGGACCCAAAGTGACAAGCATTAATTATGGCAAAGTCATAGCAACATCAATCTTAGAACATAGTGGATACTAGGGATCATGCCCTAACAAAACTAACTCGATTACATGATGAATCTCATCCAACTCCTCACCGACAAGTGAGCCTACGAAGGAATTACTCACTCCCGGTGGGGAGCATCATGTAATTGGCGATGGAGAAGGGTTAGTGATGACGAAGAACGAAGATCCCCCTCTCCAGAGCCCCAAATGGACTCCAGATCTGACCTCTCGATGAAGAACAGGAGATGACAGCCTCTCCGTCTTGTGGATAACGATAATTCTTTCACCCTGATTTTTCCTGGAAAATAGGATTTTATAGCATCAGTTTCAGGGTCTACGGGGCCACCAGGTGGGGACAACCCACCAGGTCGCACCAGGAGGGGCGCGCCCTGGTGGGTTGTGCCCACCCAGGTGCCCCCTTTCGGTGGATCTTGGCTCCAGGAAATCTTATTTATTGTATAAAAATCCTCACAAAGTTTTGTTCCATTCCGAGAACTTTTATTTTTGCACAAAAACAACACCATGGTAGTTCTGCTGAAAACATTGTTAATCTGGAGTTAGTTTCATTCAGATCATGCAAATTAGAGTCCAAAACAAGAGGAAAAGCGTTAGGAAAAGTAGATACGTTGGAGACGTATTAACTCCCGCAAGCTTAGACCTTTGCTTGTCCTCAAGCAATTCAGTTGATAAACTGAAAGTGAAAAAGAAAAACTTTTACGAGCTCTTCTGCTCTTTTTTGCATAAATAAGCTTCAACAGCACCCAGGTTTTCAGCCAACATTATAACTAACCATGCCGACAATAACTCCTAGAAATTATATTAACTCATATCAATAACATAATCAGCTAGCGAGCAATAATAAAATGTCTCAAATGGCAACACATTGTCAAAACAACCATGATATAATATGACAATAGTGGTATCTCGCTAGCCCTTTATGAGACCGCAATACATAAATGCAGAGCAGCTCCAAAGTTCAAGCAGCGAATAAACATTGTAATTCATGGTAGAAAAGATCCAATCATGATGCACCCAACATTAGCTACACACAATGCATAAGTCATGACAGTAGTGCTCTAAGGCTCTGGCGCTTATTTTAGATGGTGACGACATGACATAAAAGTAAATAGGAAGTCCCTTCGCAGAGGGAAGCGGTGATTTGCAGAGGTGCCAGAGCTCAAGTTTTTAAGACAGAGGTAAATGAAATTTTGAGACATGCACCCTTCTCATTTACTTCACGACTATGAGTTATCAATATCTTCCATGCTAAGCATGCTAGTGGCGGTTCCCAAGGGATAAAAGTAAAGGTTTTGACTCCATTGGGAGTTTTTGTTTGATTATTTGTAAGCTTTTTGTGTTTGCAGTTTGGGACTGGGCATCCCTATTACCGCCCTTTTCTCGTGCGATGGCGAGTGAATGAACACTCGACCTGAAAATAACCGCTTAGAATGGAAGATATCGACGACCTCCTGTCGTTCCATGAACGATCCAAGCACACAAAAAAGGATATTTATTAGAAATTTTTAGAGGTGTCACATGCAAATTTACTTAGGATTGCAGGGTAATACCGCATATAGGTAGTTATGGTCGACTCATCTGGAATAACTTTGGGTTCAAGGTTTTTGATGTACAAGAAGAATTTCCACTTAGTACGGGCAAAGGCTAGCAAATAGGTTGAGAAGCGGCCAGCTATAGAGCAACAACGGTCATGAACATGCATCATGTATAAGTAACAATGGACACTAGCATGAGTAGGTTATGAACGCCATGAACATAAATATCATAGAGGCTATGTTGGTTTTGATTCAACTACATGCATGAACATGTGCCAAGTCAAGCCACTCGAACATTCAGTGGAGGATACCATATCATCATAGTACATCACAATCATTTTAACACAATGTTGATATCCAAGATAAGTCATTATCCACTCCTAGCTACATATGCATGGCATGAGAAACTATAGTCTCTAATTATCATTGCCAACATGTTTAATCATAATGAGATGAATCATGGATACTAGGTTAAACATATTTACACAAAACAGAACAAGTCGAGTTCATACTCATTTTCTCTCTCCCACGGCTAGTTCATCGAATATAATCATTATTGCCTATCACTTGCACGACCGAACGATATGAAAATAATAATAGTGCAAGAATGTCGTGGACTAAGCTGGAATCTGCAAACATTTTATTCAATAGGAGAAGACAAGGTAAAATGGGCTCTTTATTAGATCAATAGTTATTCAAATGACAGTCACTCAACATTTTCATCGTGGTCTTCTCCTCAGTACAACTCGAATAAAAAGAGAAGACATTAAGAGAAACACATTGAAATATTTTTGGAGTTTTTGGTTTTCTTGAAAAAGCAAATAAAAGGGAAACACAAAAGCGAGAAAAACTATTTACATGGGAAAGCTCCCAACAAGCAAAAGAAGAACAAGGAAATCTTTTTGGGTTTTCTTTTTAATGTTATAGCTAAGCATGCATAGAAAGTAAACTAACTACAACTAATTTTTTTTGTTTTTCTAAAGTTTTTCAAACACACAAGCGAGAAAATAAAATTAAGCATGGATGATACAATGAAAAAGTGTGAACACCGACAGATGAAATAAGTGAACATGAATGGAATGTCGGTGGGAAACACATACTCCCCCAAGCTTAGGCTTTTGGCCTAACTTGGTAATCAATCAGAAGCCTAGATAGTAGTTGGGGTACAGAGAAGCGGGCATCCACTGATCCCACTGCTGAGGCTCTTCCTCCTCCTCTGCATCCTGATCATTTTGGTAGGCGATGATGTCCGCTGGCATAATCCTATATCCGCCGCTGGCAACAGGATCAAACAAAGCCGGAGCAGGCAATAGAATAATATCACGAGTTTCAATGCTGAAAACCAAGTTATTAGGAATAGGGATGTCAGGGTAATCTCATGCAATAAAATGGTGGTGTTCCACGGCTGAGTGGTCTAGGTAAACCTTGGTCAAAGGGTAATCATGAAGGCGTATCTCAACCTCGAAGTGAGCCGCCAAACGAGTAGCGAAAATCCCACTATGTATTTTACCCTTGGACCTATTAATGTGGAGGCGACGTGCCACAATAGCTCCCATGCTATAAGTGTTGTCGCCCACTAATGCACGACGCAAAACAACAAGGTCTGATGAGCTGAGTGCACCCACCTTCTCTGTAGAAAGCAAGCATTTTGCAATGAAAAGAGCAAAGTAATGAACAGCAGGAAAATGAAAGCTAGCGGCAGTGATAGCTGACACCCTCTCTCATCTCCCACCATCAAGTTACGATAAAAGGCCACAAACTCTGTCGGCCTAGCCTCAGCTAAGCTTCCATCAGAAGGGATCATGCATATGTTACAAAATTCAGTAAGTGGTATCTTATGGGTTTCATCATATAAATCAAACCACAACTCAGGAGGATTATTCCTAGGAAAGAAAGTAAAACTTTGAACAAAGATGTTTGTGAGGTGTTGATACTGTTCGCATTCAGCTGCGATGAAGTCGGTGAGGCCAGCATTAGCAGCATACTGTCTGAACTCCTAAGGGATTCAAGCCTCTTCCATGGACAGGGTGTGCGGCCATTCGCATGGTTGTAGTTCCGCCAACCTTCGGGGTTGGAGATCACTGTCAGATGACTCCCCAATAACTCCCTTGGAGTTCTTCTTGGAACCAAACTTCCTAAAGATATTCATGTTTTTCCTATCAACAAAAATTCTAAAATTTTCAGTACACAAAAATTTCTCAACAAAACTTCACAAAAATGATACCAACTACTCATAGGGATACATAGAGGCCATAACAAGCATTCAAACTACATAGAACTCTAAGAATTCAACATGCAGGCTCATCTACAGTAGCACCAAGAATATCTAATTGTTCAAAATTTAACCACTAAAACAAAAACTAATTGGACAAACGGTGGAGTCACATACCAAGCAACAATCCGCCGAAATAGTTTAAAAAATGGAGCTTCAAGCGAAGAGATCAAAATCTGTGGGTTTGAGAGCAAGAACACGGGAGAGAGAGCAATGGAGAATTTTTCTAGAGGTAAGTGATGATGTGGTGTGAAGGGATAAGTGAGGGGGCTCACATGGGGACCACAACCCACTAGGGCGTGCCTGGGGGTCCTGGCGCGCCCAGGAGAGTTGTGCCCACCTGGTGCACCTCCCTCTGTTATTATTTGCACCAGAAATTCTTAAATATTCAGGAAAAATCGTATTAAATTTTCAGAGCATTCTAAGAGCTTTTATTTTTGGGTCATTTTCTAGTGCACGGGAAATTCAGAAAACAGATAAAAACATGGCATTTTATTTTATTTAACTAATAAAAACGGAAAAAATTAGGGACAGAAGGTAGTGCTTACTAAATTCATCAACTTCATACCGCTCAAAAATGATCCATTAATAAGGTTGATCAACTCTTGTTAACAACCACTTTCGATTAGCATGAAACCGAAGAACTTTCATAAATCACTAAGTTACCTCAATGGCGATATGAATGTCCCCAACAATAAGCATTTGATATTTCTTTTTGATAGTAGGTAGAGGTATTTGAAAACTTCCAATAGTAATTGTCTTAGATTTTTCCATAACATTAATTCCATTCACTTGGAATTGTTTCTTCGGAAAGTGCACTGTATGCTCCTTACCATTGATATGAAATGTGACCTTGCTTTTATTGCAATTAGTAACATCCCCTGCAATATTCAAGAAGGGTCTACCAAGGAAAATTGACATGTTGTCGTCCTCGGGCATCTCAAGTATAATAAAGTCAGACAAAATAGTAACATTAGCAACAACAGCGGGCACATCCTCATAGATACCGATAGGTATGGCAGTTGATTTGTTAGCCATTTGCAATGATATTTCAGTAGGTGTGAGTTTATTCAAGTCAAGTCTTTTATATAAAGAGAAAGGCATAACACTAACACCAGCTCCTAAATCACATAAAGCAGTTTTCACATAATTCTTTTTGATGGAGCAAGGTATAGTTGGTATTCCAGGATCTCCAAGTTTTTTAGGTACTCCATCCTTAAAAGTATAATTAGCAAGCATAGTGGAGATTTTAGCTTCCAGTATTTTTCTCTTATTAGTGATGATGTCTTTCATATACTTTGCATAAGGAGGCATTCTCAAGACACCAGTCAAGCAAGTACGCAAAAAGACTGTCCTCGGCATTTCAGCAAAGCATTCGAATTCTTCATCATCTTTTTTTAGTTGACTTAGGTTGAAAGGGAATTGGTTTTTGAACCCACGGTTCTCTTTCTTTAGCATCTGTGCTAGCAACAAAGTCATTTTTAACATACCTTTTATTCTTAGGTTGTGGGTTATCAAGATCAACAGGTGGTTCTATGTCAACATCATTGTCTTGTTCTTTTTCATTATTAGGTTGAGAGTCTTCATGAACATCAGCATTATGTTTTTCATTATAACTAGGTGAATTTTCATTACCAGACTGAGTTTCAACATCAGAGATAGAAGTTTCATTATCACTATCACGAGGTTTTTCTATTTTAGGTTCACTAGAAGCATACAAAGTCCTATCATTTTTCTTCTTCCTTTTCTTTTTAGAAGAACTAGGTGCAGTTGTGTTGTTCCTTTGTGAATCATGTTCAATTCTTCTTGGGTGTCCCTCGGGATAAAATGGTTCCTGAGTCGTGTTACCTCCTCTAGTTGCAACTCTAACAGCAAAGTCATGTATATTGTTATTCATTTCATCAAGCAATTCTCTTTCAGATTTAGCAACTTGTTCTAACTGAGTTTGAACCATAGAAGCATGCTTTCCAGCACCTCTAACATCATTTGATATTGTAAATAACAAGTCACTCAAGCTTGCAATCATATCTGAATTGTATTTCAATTGATTCATAACATTTGCATTGAAGTGATCTTGCTTTCTAATATAGTTTTCAAACTCATAAAGACATTGTCTAGGATGCATATTGTGAGGATTGTCATTATCATTAAACTTCATTAGATAATTTACCTCTACCACCTTAGGCAGTGGTGGTGTATTAAGCCCATGTATGTCTTCAATAAGAGGTAAATTTTAAAATCCTCAGCTTTAATACCTTTTCCCTTCATAGATTTCTTTGCCTCTTGCATATCTTCAGGACTAAGATATAATATACCCCTCTTCTTCGGAGTGGGTTTAGGCGGTGGTTCAGGAAGAGCCAATCATCATAATTTTTTAATATATTATTCAATAATTCTTCAGCTTGCCCAATAGTTCGTTCCCTGAAAACACAACCAGCACAACTACCTAGGAAATCCCTAGAAGCATCAGGTAGTCCATTATAGAAGATATCAAGTATTTCATTTTTCTTAAGAGGATGATCAGGAAAATCATTAAGTAACTGGCAAAGCCTCCCCCAAGCTTATGGGAGACTATCTTCTTTGGTTTGCACAAAGTTAAATATTTCCTGTAAAGCAACTTGTTTCTTATGAGCGGGGAAATATTTTTCAGAGAAGTAATAAATCATATCTCGGGGACTACGCACACAACTAGGAGCAAGAGTATTGTACCAAGCTTTAGCATCACCCTTTAATGAGAACGGAAATAATTTGAGAATAAAGTAATAGCGAGTTTTCTCATCATGAGTCAAAAGGATGGCTATATCATTCAACTTAGTAGGATGTGCTGCAACAGTTTCAGTTTCATAAACAAGGAAAGGATCAGATTCCACCAAAGTAATTAACTCTAGGTCGACAGAGAATTCAAATCCTTATCATCAATAAAGATTGGTGAAGGGGCAAACTTAGGATCATATTTGATTATAGCATTCAGAGATTTTTCCTGATACTTGCATACTAATTTCTCTAGATTATCTCTATCCCTACAAGCAAGAATATCTCTAGTTTTCTCCTCATTCATAACATAACCTTCTGGTACCTTAGGCAATTCATATCTAGGAAGGCTAGTTCTAACAGGTGTTTCGGGAGTTTCAGTTTCAAGCTCATCATCGGATTCAACAACATCATGTTGTATTACTCTAGCAATTTGTTCATCAAGAAATTCACCAAGTGGCACATCATCATTATTAAGCAAGGTACTAGCATCATCATAAGCATTATCCATAGTAGAAGTAGCATCATCAATATCTTGTGACATATCGGAATTAATAGCAGGTGATGGTGTTGCAAGTTTACTTATAACAGAAGTTGGATCTAAAGTAGAACTGGATGGCAGTTCCTTACCTCCCCTCTTCTTAGAGGGATAAATATTGGTCTTAGCATCCTTCAGATTCATCATAGTGATAAATTGATAATAATCCCAAGTGACTCAACAAATATAGCTATGCTCCCCAGCAACGGCGCCAGAAAAAGGTCTTGATAACCCACAAGTATAGGGGATCGCAACAATTTTTGAGGGTACAGTATTCAACCCAAATTTATAGATTCGACACAAGGGGAGCCAAAGAATATTTGAAGGTATTAGCAGCTGAGTTGTCAATTCAACCACACCTAGAGATTAATTATCTATAACAACATGATCAGTAGCAAAGTAAAATGATAGTTTTGATAATAGTAGTAGCAGCAATGGTAACGGTAACAGTGATAACGGTAGTTTTGTAACAAGTGCAACCGTAATGATAGTAGTAGTAACTTAGCAAGCACAATATAAGATAAATTCGTAGGCATTGGATCAGTGACTTGCTGGATGATATTCATCATGAGACAGTTATAACCTAGGGCGATATGGCACTAGCTCCAGTTCATCAATATAATGTAGGCATGTATTCCATAAATAGTCATACGTGCTTATGGAAAGAACTTGCATGACATCTTTTGTCCTACCCTCCCGTGGCAGCGGGGTCCTATTGGAAACTAAGGGATATTAAGGCCTCCTTTTAATAGAGAACTGGAACAAAGCATTAACACACGGTGAATACATGAACTACTCAAACTACAGTCATCACCAGGAGTTGTCCCGACTATTGTCACTCCGGGGTTGCTGGATCATAACACGTCGGTGACTATAACTTGCAATCGGATCTAGAACATGGATATAGTGGTGATAGCATAAACGGTTCAGATCTTAAATCATGGCACCCGAGCCCAAAGTGACAAGCATTTAGCATGGCAAAGTCATAGCAACATCAATCTTAGAACATAGTTGATACTAGGGATTAGGCCCTAACAAAACTAACTCGATTACATGATGAATCTCATCCAACTCCTCACTGACCAGCGAGCCTACGAAGGAATAACTCACTCCCGGTGGGGAGCATCGTGGAATTGGCGATGGAGAAGGATTGGTGATGACCAAGAACAAAGATGCCCCTCTCCGGAGCCCCAAACGGACTCCAGATCTGTCTTCCTGATGAAGAGCGGGAGGTGACCGCGGCTCCATCTCATGGATCGTGATAATTCTTTCTTCCTAATATTTTCTAGAAAATAAGGATTTTATAGCATCGGTTTCAGGGTCTGCGGGGCCACCAGTAGGGGACAACCCACCTAGGCGTGCCTAGAGGGGGCGTACCCTGGTGGGTTGTGCCCACCCCAAGTACCCCGTCCGGTGGATCTTGGCTCCAGAAATTCTGTTTATTGTATAAAAAATCCTTGCAAAGTTTCGTTCCATTCCGAGAACTTTTATTTCTGCACAAAAACAACACCCTGGTAGTTCTGCTGAAAACAACGTCAGTTCAGGGTTAGTTTCATTCAAATCATGCAAATTAGAGTCCAAACAAGAGGAAAAGCATTAGGAAAAGTAGATACGTTGGAGGCTGTAGGATAGAAAGTATGTCTAGAGGGGGGTTGTTAGACTACTTGACCAAATAAAAATCTAGCCTTTTCCCAATTTTAAGTCTTGGCATATTTTATCAACTTAGCACAAGTCAAGTAATTAACCTACACATGCAATATTAAGAGTATAGCAGCGGAATGTAAAACAATTGCATATGAAGGTAAAGGGAGGAGTTTGAGGGAGAAAACGCAATGTAGACACGGAGATTTTTGGCGTGGTTCCTATAGGTGGTGCTATCGTACATCCACGTTGATGGAGACATCAACCCATGAAGGGTAATGGTTGCGCGAGTCCACAGAGGGCTCCACCCATGAAGGGTCCACGAAGAAGCAACCTTGTCTATCCCACCATGGCCATCGCCCACGAAGGACTTTCCTCACTAGGGTAGATCTTCATGAAGGAGGCGATCTCCTTGCCCATACAAACTCCTTGGTTCAACTCCACAATCTTGACGGAGGCTCCCAAGTGACACCTAGCCAATCTAGGAGACACCACTCTCCAAAAGGTAATATATGGTGATATGATGATGAACTCCTTGCTCTTGTGCTTCAAATGATAGTCTCCCCAACACTCAGCTCTCTCTCATAGGATTGGATTTGGTGGAAAGAGGGTTTGAGTGGAAAGCAACTTGGGGAAGGCTAGACATCAAGATTTATGTGGTTGGAATGGAATATCTTGACCCCAACACAAGTGTAGGTGGTTCTCTCTCAGAAAATGTATGTTGGAAGTGTAGGCATGTTCTGATTGCTCTCTCCACGAATGAAGAGTGGGTGGAGGGGTATATATAGCATCCACACAAAATCTAACCGTTACACACAAATCACCGAACTCGGTGTGACAAAATCATGAAACTCGGTCAGACCGATTTAGTTCAAAATGTGAACGTTAGGATTTTCGGTGGGACCAACATGTCACCTCGGTGGGACCGATTCCATTAGGGTTAGGGCATAACTTAATCTCGGTGAGACCGATTACACAAACTCAGTGGGACCGATTTTGGTAATAGGAAAACAGAGAGTTGGTGAGGCAAACTCGGTGGGACCAATTCCCTCATCTTGGTTAGACCGAAACGTTACGAAGGAGAAACACAGAGTTTGCATTGCAATCTCGGAGGGACCGATCGCTCATCTTGGTTGGACGGAAACGTTATGAAGGGAAACAGAGATCCCTATCGGTGAGACCGAAATGACTAGGGTTTGTGGCAGTGGCTATGTCAAGTGAACTCGGTGGCGCCGGGTAGGAAATTTCGGTGGGGCCGAGTTTGACTTTTGGTTTGGGACATATGTGGATATGAGAAAGTAGTTTAGGGTTTTGGAGCATATCACTAAGCATTTTGAGCAAGTAACTCATTAAGCTACACCTCATCCCCTTCTAATAGTATTGGCTTTTCCTATGGACTCAATGTTATCTTGGATCACTAAAAGTAAAATGTAGAGTCTTGAGCTTGAGCCAACATGTGTTCTTAGTATTTTGATGGGTCCACTTTCTAATCCATGCCATGCCGAAAATTGAGCTTTCTTGAAATATTTATCTTGAAATAGCATTAGCTCAATGGGCTATATGTTGTTAGGAATTACCAAAACCACCCAGGGATAGTTGCACTTTCAGTCTCCCCCTTTTTGGTAATTGATGACAACATATAGATCAAAGCTTCGACAAAAGATAATAAGATTGAAAAACATCGTCGCTTGGAGAACTATGTGATAAGCAAGAGCTCCCCCTAAATTTGTGCATTATTTAAAATTTGCTTTTCAATGCAAATGCACAATCGATTAGGATCATGGATTACTATTCCATGTCACATACATCTTGGTGGAGCGCTCAAAATGATAGAAATTAAAAGCATGCACTCATCACCAAGCAAGTGAATGATCATATATGGATATAAAAGATAGTATCATATAAACAAGTATTAAGGTAGCAAATGATCAATCACATGATCACACAAGTATCTCACACAATAAAAAGTTCAACCAAAGGCAAAGATAGTATCATCTAAACACTCTCTCGAAGCCTATGATCTATACATATTTCTCCCCCTTTGGCAACAAGTTACCAAAAAGTTCAAATATGCATAGTGCTATGCGTCTCTCAGGCTTGGTCTTCGGGAGGTGGTGTAGGGAGAACTCCAAGGACGAAGGCATATGTTGATGTAGTTGGAGCCGGTGGAGTGGCTGCTGGAGGTGCACTGGAGCTATAGCTGCTGATGCTGATGTTGTAGCTCTAGAATGTATCACTAGCACGACAGCAGACCTCTGACTCCTTGGCACTCGCTGAAATGCATCTGTGGTTGCCTTGCCTCTCTTCCCTTCTGCTTCCTCCTGAAGCTTCTCAACTGCTATTTGAATCTCAGTTACCCTCAGATCAAGATCATAAAATTTGGTCTCTATGATCCTCTCCAAGCTCTCCTGGTTTTGAGTTAGGGTGGCCAAGCCCATCTCAATCCTAAGTGTAGACTGGATCAAATATGCAAGTTGATCTTGCTTGCTCTTCAGGAAAACATGAGATGCCTCTTCAACACTTGGTATCTTGGTAGCTTTCTCAGCCTTTGATTTGGCTCTCTTCTCATGTGCTTGAACAGATGATGGTTCCTCCTCATTCATCACAACAATATTATCTTCAAAATCAGGATACAGGGGTAGATGCTTGTCGGATCTCATGTAGGGGGTCCCAAACTATGTGTCTAAGGCGGATGGTAACAGGAGGCAAGGGACACGATGTTTTACCCAGGTTCGGGCCCTCTTGATGGAGGTAAAACCCTACGTCCTGCTTGATTATTCTTGATAATATGAGTAGTACAAGAGTTGATCTACCAGTAGATCAGAGAGGCTAAACCCTAGAAGCTAGCCTATGGTATGATTGTATATTGTCCTACGGACTAAAACCCTCCGGTTTATATAGACACTGGAGGGGGCTAGGGTTACACAGAGTCGGTTACAAGGAAGGCGATCTACATGCCCGTATTGCCAAGTGTCACATCCCTAGTTCTGGTATGACCTAGACCAGCTAGCCATTTGTGCATCATGTTTAAATTCACATCAAATTTGAAATGGGGATTTGTGAAACCCTCATAATCATTTCTGGAAATAATCCAGATAAAAATTTCTCCAAAAAGGTCCAAGAAAATGTTCATGTTACTCTCTGAAAATATTGGTCAGAGGTAAAAATCAAACCAATATTTTAAGGAACTCATAAATATTTATTTTGGACATTTGGAGTTAATCCAGTAATTATTTGCGTTGGATAAATATTTTTATATATATGAAATATTGTCCAATAATTCTGAATTTTGGTGAGGGGTTTTGGAATAATCCCTTAGGCCCTGCAAAAATTGTCAAAATTAAATAAAATGATTTGGTATTTTTTATCAAATCAAAACAAATGTCAGAAAATAGAAAACAAAAATAAAATAAAAGACAGAGAGAGAATGACTCACCTGGGCCTTACCTGTGCCGGCCCAGCACTGTTGGCCCAGGCCAAGTCATTGCCTACCTCCTGCTAGGAGGACGGCGTGCATGTGCCCGACGCGCGCGTGCACACGCCGGCCACCTCCTGCCTGCCTGCCTCGCCCCCTCGATGGCCTGGACGCCTCTGGCGTCGCCACGCTACCCCCCGTCTCTCTCGCTCTCTCTCATCCCCATCCCCTCCTCTACTCTCTCTCCCTCGCACGCAACGAGCGGCTCGGTCGCCGCCGCACGCCGTTGCCGCGCCCACCGCCACGGCCTCGCCTCCCCGTCGTGCTCAGAACCTCCGCCACATCGTCGGCTACCTCCTCGTCGAGCCACGCACCTCCGGACGGCCTCCATCGCCGCCATCGCCATCGTCTTCGCCACCGGCTGCCCGAGATCGCCGACAACGCTCCGGCCGCACCAATGCTTCCCCGAGCTCGCTGACGCCTCCGCTAGATCCGCAGTGAGCTCTACTTTGTTTCCCCCTCCTCCCCGTGCTTGTTTGCCCCGTCCAGCTAGCTCAACCACCGCGCCCGCGAGCTCCTCGCCGCCGGCCATGGCGCCGCCGTGGCCAGAGGCCGAGCCAGCCGCTCCCGCGCGCGTCACCTTGCTCCTGGTGACACGCAGAGGCCGTAGAGGCCCTCCGCAGCCCCTGCCATGCCCCGTAGCTCGATTCCGCCCGAACCCGTGCTCCGGCCGCCGCCGCGAGCCTCGCTCCAGCGAGCTCCGGCCACCCCTCCTCCTCCTATCTACCCCACTAGATGTGGGAGAGCACGGGCTATGCCCCAGTGCTCTCCGCCATCCTTTTGGTCGCCGGAACGGTGATCCCGAGCTCCTCCGCCGTGTTCGGCCTCGCTGACGGCTAAACGCCGGTGGGGTTGACCGGTCTAACCCCTCCCGGTTGACCTGGGGTTTGACTACCCAAGGTCAATGACAGGTGGGGCCCGGCCCTGCTAATGTTTCTGTTAGGATTAGTTTAATATCTAATTAACTCTGTTAACTAACTATGACACTGATGTGTGGATCCCACATGTCAGGTTTGACTTGGTCAGCGCCTTTGACCTGCTAACGCAATGCTGCTGTCATGCTGACGCAATATATCATTTTCTGGTATTAAAATAAAATAGGAAATTCCAGAAAATGATATAAACTTCAAAAATTCATAGAAATTCACCCGTAGCTCAGATTGAAATAATTTATATATGAAAAATGATCTGAAAAATTCAATCTATCCATCTGTACCATTTTCAGGCATGACAAACCAACCTATACATGCTGTATGTATGAAAACACACTTATGGCATATTTAAGAGCGTAATTTGGAGTTGTATTTGAACCCTTGGCTCAAATGGACTTCAACCAAATAAATGCTAGGTGCTTTAACTCAAACAACATCACATATTGATGCCATGATCATGCATCGTATTGTTGCATATACTTGTGTTTGATTTTCAACACCGTTCCTTCTCGATAGGTCCTACTCCGGAAAGTGTTCGGGAGCACCTATCAGTGGAGCAGTGCCCTCCTGTTGATCTACCAGGCAAGCAACCCCCTTGTTCATTCCGATACAATCCTACTCTCTCGCTCCTGCTCTCATTTATTGCACAATGATTCAACTGCTACTTTATACTGCGGTAGTTGAACCCATTCCTCTACATGACCTATCATTGCCACAGTAAATAGTTAAAACCCACTAGCATGTGTAGGAGTTGTTTGAGCCATGTTGTGTTCTTACCATGCCATGCCTGCTATTGCTTAGAGTTGTGTCAAGTCTGATTCATCAGGAATGAATTGGAGTGTTATGATATGTTCTGGTGCTGAGAGTTAAGTGTGTGAACACGATTTGGTAAAGGTAGCGGTGAGAGGCCATGTAGGAGTACATGGTGGGTTGTCTCATTGGGACCGTCCTTAAGAACTGAGTTCTGTGTAAGTTGTCCAATGACTAGCTACTACCACACATTGGGCTCCGGGTGCTCCAAGCTCTCTCGGCTGATTAACCGCCTTGAACTCTGTCCAGGAGTTGCAAATAGTTTCTGGTGTTTGTAGGTAGTGCTATTTTTTCTACCGAGTGGCACCCGGCAGGGTGGGCTCGGGACAGACTAGGCACAGGTGGCACGGTGTACCAAGTGGCACCAGGATGGTGGGCTTGGGAACCCTGCTCACATCGTTTGGGGCCGTGAGCGACACCCCGGCCGGATCTGCTTGTAGTTGGAACCAAAATAGGCGATAAACCTGGACTAGAGTCTTGCGTGGTTAGTCAGGTCGTGGCCGACACCCTCGCCAGGCTTCCGCTTGAAGGTTGCCGAGATACATGACATGTATATGGTGATAAGTGGTGAGAGCGTGTGTGAAGAAGTACACCCCTGCAGGGTTATCATGATCTATTCAAATAGCCATGTGCTCGGTTATGGACTTCTTGGATGCTTACGTGGTACATAGACAACTTAAAGTGGATACTCTAAAATGCTCAAGACAAGTGTGAGTGCTATGGATGGCCTTCTCATAGGAGAGACGGGGATGAATCCATAGTAGTGTATTGATGTGGTGATTAGTGGACTCGTGTACGCTGCCTCACCTCAAAGAAGTTTCTCATTGTCGTAGAACAGGATAGCCACTGAGTCACAGCTGGCTTGCTGCAACTAAACCCCACATTACCTTCTTGATACAAATGCATGTATGATAGGAACTGATGTAAGTCTTGCTGAGTACCTTTGTACTCACGTTTGCTTTATTTATGTTTTGGAGGTGAGACATCTGTCTCACTAGTAGTACCGCTTGGACTTCGACGAGTAGCTTGTTACCTCAGCTACGATCTTGTACCTTGGAGGGACTTGTAGATAGTCAGGCTTCCGTTGTGATGCCATGTGACCCATGTTTGTATTTGTCTGTTGTCTATACTCAGACATGTAATGCTTCCGTTGCTTGTATGCTCTGAATGATGGGTCATGTGACCCATGTTTGTATTTAATGCTATGTGGCTCTTCTGGGCCTTTATCTATATGAGTTGCGTTATGTTGTGATGCCATGTTGTACAGCACATACTTGCATGTTATGCGTACGTGTGACGTGTATTGCTATGTGTGGGATCCGACAATCTAGTTGTTTATCCTTGGCAGCCTCTCTTCTGGGGAAATGTAGTCTAGTGCTTCCTTGAGCCATAGTAGTCCGCTACAGCCTGGTTCACCGGAGTCCTGCTAGCCCAGCACTACTGCTCAGAACACTTGACTGGCCGGCATGTGTTCCACTTTGTTCCTATGTCTGTCCCTTCGGGGAAATGGCACGCGGTGACTTCCGGAGTCCTGTTAGCCCAGTGCTACAGACCGGATTCATACGCTGCTGACCGACATGCTCGATGTGATTCATGTATGCCTGTCTCCATAGGTCTGTGCCGCTTTGGGTTCACGACTAGCCATGTCGGCCCGGGTTCTTTGTCATATGGATGCTAGCGACACTATCATATAAGTGAGCCAAAAGGAGCAAACGGTCCCGAGCCATGGTAAGGCGACACCCGTGGGGATACCGTGCGTGAGGCCGCAAAGTGATATGAGGTTTTACATGCTAGATCGGTGTGACGTAGAATCGGGGTCCCGACAGCTTTGGTATCAGAGCCTGACTGCCTGTAGGATTAGCAAGCCAACCTGGTCGAAGTTGAGTCTAGAAATTCTTTAGCTATATAGGGGAATTGATTGTGGAAGGGAACGTAAGGCTCTTTTTACTCCTTATGCCTCATGCCTTCTGATCTGAGTCATCCTATCTTTCCTACGGGGTTAAGGAACTAGGCTTTCTCTTCCGTCTATCAGGATCACGTGTTACTACTCCGTAGTCTCTAAGGTTTGGTTGATCTGAGTCATATGCCAGTTTGAGTACCTCCGGTGTAGCCTGTTTAGTAATATCCCAGAACCTTGAGTGATGATGTTGAGTATGGTGCTACCCCGTCTTTGGCAGAATGTCTCATTTCGAGCATTTTACTGCCGTTATGCTGCCGGAATTGTCCTAGGAGTTGAAGAGATAGTATTTTTCCTCGTACTATAATCTACATCCTTATGATGATGCTTAATCCATCCTTTGTTTCCTTGGTTGGTTCTTCAGGATGTCGTCAGTTAACCGAAGTTCTGTTGCTCGTAGCCGGAACCCCGGAGATGGTAGGGATGAGGATCCTCCCGACCAGCCTTCGTTGGCAGAGTTCATGTTAGAGATGGAGAAGAACAAGCGAGAGTCTACCCGCTTGTTAGCACGTATTGAGGAGAACACCTCCCGTCAGCACAAAGAGTTAGCGTCCATCTATGATTTCATTGGTCTGAAACCACCTACCTTCCATCATTCCATTGAACCACTCGATGCAGATGACTGGCTCCGTAGTATCACACACAAGCTGCGTTCGGCGAACGTAGCTGAAAGTGCCAGGGTCACCTACGGTGCTTATCATTTGGAAGGTCCTGCTAGTATTTGGTGGCAGAACTATGAGGCTATGCTTCCAGCTGGCCAGATAACCACCTGGAGAGATTTCACCGAGGCTTTTCATGAGCATCACATTCCTCATGCTCTCATTGACCGCAAGAGAGAAGAGTTCTGTAGTTTCACTCAGAGTAAGATGGCTATTGATGCTTATAGTAGAGAGTTTGAGAACCTCGCCCGCTATGCTACAGAAGAAGTGTCCACAAACGCCAAGAAGCAGGCTAGGTTCCGGAAGGGTCTCAACCCCAAGTTGCGTCGTGATCTCCACTTGCACCATTGCAATACCTTCCAGGCTCTTGTGAATAAGGCCATTAATGCAGAGACAGCTCAGCTCACTTACGAGGAGTCTCGTAAGCACACCTGTGATTTGGTTTCTTCCTCCGGTTCTAGTTCGCAGAAGCGCCGGATTTGGGTTCCGAACTCCGCTCTTCCACCCGGATATTCATCGAGGCCATCCTCTGTGGCGCCTCACCCAGTTCAGTCATATGCTCCACCCAGACCTATTGGTAGACCGCTTGTCAATGGGGGCCCACGTCCTACTTCAGGGACTTGCTTCACATGCAGAGAGCTAGGACACTATGCATGTGACTACTCTGAAACCAACTATGCTCCACCCTAGCCTGAGAAGTCTGTTGGTCGTGGTAAGCCATCAAGAAAGATGATTAGTGTCAAGTCAGCTCCCACTGAACGTGGATGTGTGCATCACGTCTCAGCTAAAGACGCTCATGATGATCCGGATGTCGTTCTTGGTACACTCCTTGTCAAGTCAGCTCCCACTGAACGTTTGATACCGGAGCATCTCAGTCCTTCATTTCCAAAAGTTATGCCAGCTTGCACAACATATCCTTTTGTGATATGCCCTCTCCACTAGTAATTCAAACTCCTGGATCCAAATGGCAAACTTCTAGTGTAAGCCATGGTAATGAAATCCTTGTCGACAGACTTGTATTCCTTGCATCACTTATAGCCCTCAAGTCTACAGATATTAACATCATCTTGGGTATGGACTAGATGAAAGCTCATTATGCCAAGATTGATTGTTACACCAGGTCTGTTCAGCTCACACATCCATCTGGCAAGATAGTTGCTGTCTCCACCAGAGTTGCAAAGCGTCAGCTCTATTCTCTTAATGCCAACCCTCTTCCAGACCTTGAAGATATCCCGGTAGTCCTTGACTTTCCGGATGTCTTTCCAGAGGAACTGCCAGGCATTCCACCTGACAGAGATGTAGAATTTGTCATAGATCTTATCCCAGGAACCGCTCCAATCACTAGGAGACCTTACAAGATGGCACCCTTAGAACTAGCCAAGCTTAAGAAACAACTCGATGAATCCTTGCAAAAGGGTTTCATCTGTCCTAGTTCTTCTCCCTGGGCTTGCCCCGTCCTCTTCGTTAAGAAGAAGGATGGTACGGACCGGATGGTTGTAGATTATCGTCCCGTTAATTTGGTCACGATAAAGAACAAGTATTCGCTCCCCAGGATCAACGATTTGTATGATCAGCTCGCTGTATCCTCAGTTTTTTCCAAGATGGATTTTAGGTTAGGCTACCACCAAATCAAGATCAGAAATGGGGACATTCCTAAGACGGCTTTTGTCACTCGTTATGGCCAGTATGAGTACACCGTCATGTCCTTTGGTCTAACTAATGCTCCAGCTACATTCTCCCGCTTGATGAACTCAATCTTCATGGAGTACTTAGATAAATTCGTCGTGGTTTACCTCGATGATATCCTTATTTACTCGAAGACCGAGGAAGAGCATGCCGAATATCTTAGACTTGTGCTAGGAAAACTCAGAGAGCACCGCCTTTATGCCAAGTTCTCCAAGTGTGAATTTTGGTTGCTAGAAGTGACCTACCTAGGCCACGTGATATCTGGTAAGGGCATTGCTGTCAATCCCGAGAGAGTTCAGGCCGTTCTTGATTGGACTCCGCCTAAAACAGTCAAGCAAGTTAGGATTTTCCTTGGTCTAGCCAGTTATTGTCACCGCTTCATTGAGAACTTCTCCAAAGTGGCCAAACCTCTCACGGAACTTCTTAAGAAAGATAAAAAGTTTGAGTGGTCCCCATAGTGTGAGCACAGTTTTCAGGAACTGAAAAGACGCCTGACTTCTGCTCCCATACTTGTGCCACCGGATTTCACTAAGGACTTTGTTATCTACTGTGACGCCTCACGACAGGGACTAGGTTGCATTCTTATGCAAGATCGCCATGTGATTGCCTATGCATCTCGACAGTTGCATCCACATGAGGAGAATTATCCTACACATGATCTAGAGCTTGCAGCCGTAGTCTATGCACTTAAGACATGGCGACATCACCTTCTCGGTAAACGTTGCAAGATTTACACCGACCACCAGAGTCTCAAGTATATCTTCACCCAACCAGATTTGAACCTTAGGCAAAGACGTTGGTTGGAGTTGATCTCAGATTACGACTTAGGGATTACCTACACCCCAGGCAAGGGGAATGTCATGGCTGATGCGCTAAGTCGTAAGTCCTATTGCAACAATCTCATGTTGCAGCTGGGCCAACCACTTCTCCATGAGGAATTATGTAAACTTAACCTTCACATTTCTCCTCATGGATTCCTTTCTACCTTGGTGGCGAAACCTACTCTTGTGGATCAGATCATCTCTGCTCAGAAGCAGGATACGGGAATTTCCCGGATCAAGAGAAACATTAACAAAGGAGTTGGTGGTAGTTTCTCTATAGATGATCGTGGTGTTGTTTTCTTTGAGAGTCGCTTGGTGGTTCCCAAGAATCAACATCTTCAACAATTAATCCTTCAGGAGGCGCATGAATCTCCTCTCACGATTCATCCTGGTAGTACTAAGATGTATCAGGACCTACGCCAGAGGTTCTAGTGGACTAGGATGAAGAGAGAAATTGCTCAATTTATTGCTAACTATGACGTTTGTCCTCGCGTGAAGGCAGAGCATCAGAGACCTGCTGGCACCCTTCAACCTTTAGCTATTCCTGAGTGGAAATGGGATAAAGTTGGTATGGACTTCATCACCGGCTTTCCCAGGACCAAGAGAGGGAATAATACTATCTTCGTAGTCATTGATCGTCTTTCCAAAGTGGCTCACTTCCTACCTGTTCGAGAGAGTATCACTGCTAGTCAGCTCGCTGACTTATATATTTCTCGAATAGTGTCACTTCATGGTGTTCCACTAGAGATCAATTCAGACCATGGTAGTCTTTTCACTTCTCATTTCTGGGAGAGTTTCCAAACTGCCATGGGCACCCATCTTTCCTTCAGTACCGCTTTCCACCCTCAATCAAGTGGTCAGGTGGAAAGGGTCAACCAAATTCTCGAAGACATGCTTAGGGCTTGTGTTATCTCATTTGGTATGGATTGGGAGAAGTGTCTTCCCTTCGCCGAGTTTGCTTATAACAACAGCTACCAATCCAGCCTCAAGAAAGCTCCTTTTGAGGTTCTGTATGGACGAAGATGTCGAACACCATTGAACTCGTCAGAAACCGGTGAAAGACAATTCTTTGGACCGGATATGATCCAGGAGGCAGAAGAGCAAGTTCGCATCATTCATGAGAATTTGAAAACAGCCCAATCTCGTCAAAAGAGCTAGTATGACCATAGTCATAAGGAAGTGGCTTATGAAATTGGCGACAAAGCTTACCTTCGGGTTACCCCTTTGAAGGGTACCCATCGATTCGGTATCAAGGGCAAGTTGGCTCCTCGTTACATTGGTCCCTTTCTCATTCTCGCTAAACGAGGAGAGGTTTCCTACCAGTTGGAACTACCACCACATATTTCTCGAGTTCATGATGTCTTCCATGTCTCTCAACTCAGGCGTTGCTTCTCGGATCCCATCCGCGGAGTGGACCACGAAACGCTTGATCTCCAAGATAACCTCACTTATCGAGACTACCCTGTCTGCATCCTCGATCAAGCAGAGCGTGTCACCCGATGTCATAACATCAAGTTTCTCAAGGTTCAATGGTCTCATCATTCCGAGAGAGAAGCTACTTGGGAGCGTGAAGATCGTCTTCGACTTGAGTACCCCACTTTCTTTCCGTCGACTCCTGAATCTTGGGACGAGATTCTTCCGAGTGGGGGCGAGTTGTCACATCCCTAGTTCTGGTATGACCTAGACCAGCTAGCCATTTGTGCATCATGTTTAAATTCCCTTTAAATTTGAAATGGGGATTTGTGAAACCCTCAGAATCATTTCTGGAAATAATCCAGATAAAAATTTCTCCAAAAAGGTCCAAGAAAATGTTCATGTTACTCTCTGAAAATATTGACCAGAGGTAAAAATCAAACCAATATTTTAAGGAACTCATAAATATTTATTTTGGACATTTGGAGTTAATCCAGTAATTATTTGCGTTGGATAAATATTTTTATATATATGAAATATTGTCCAATAATTCTGAATTTTGGTGAGGGTTTTGGAATAATCCCTTAGGCCCTGCAAAAATTGTCAGAATTAAATAAAATGATTTGCTATTTTTTTATCAAATCAAAACAAATGTCAGAAAATAGAAAACAAAAACAAAATAAAAGACAGAGAGAGAATGACTCACCTGGGCCTTACCTGTGCCGGCCCAGCACTGTTGGCCCAGGCCAAGTCATCCCCTACCTCCCGCGAGGAGGACGGCGCGCGTGTGCCCGACGCGCGCGTGCACGCGCCGGCCACCTCCTGCCTGCCTGCCTCGCCCCCATGACGGCCTGGACGCCTCTAGCGTCGCCACGCTACCACCCGTCTATCTCTTGCTCTCTCTCGTCCCCATCCCCTCCTCTGCTCTCTCTCCCTCGCACGCAACGAGCGGCTCCGTCGCCGCTGCACGCCGTTGTTGAGCCCACCGCCACGGCCTCGCCTCCCCGTCATGCTCAGAACCTCCGCCACATCGCAAGCTACCTCCTCGTCGAGCCACGGACCTTCGGACGGCCTCCATCGCCGCCATCGCCATTGTCTTCGCCACCGGCTGCCCGAGATCGCCGACGACGCTCCGGCTGCACCAGTGCTTCCCCGAGCTCGCTGACGCCTCCGCTAGATCCGCCGTGAGCTCTACTTTGTTTCCCCTCCTCCCCGTGCTCGTTTTCCCCATCCAGCTAGCTCAACCACCACGCCCGCGAGCTCCTCGCTGCCGGCCATGGTGCCGCCGTGGCCAGAGGCCGAGCCAGCCGCTCCCGCGTGTGTCACCTTGCTCCTGGTGACACTAGGAGGCCGTAGAGGCCCTCCGCAGCCCCTGCCATGCCCCGTAGCTCGATTCCGCCCGAACCCGTGCTCCGGCGAGCTCTGGCCACCCTGCCTCCTCCTATCTACCCCACAAGATGCGGGAGAGCACGGGCTACACCCCGGTTCTCTCCGCCGTCCTTTTGGTCGCCGGAACGGTGATCCCGAGCCCCTCCACCGCGTTCGGCCTCACCGGCGACTAAACGCCGGTGGGGTTGACCGGTCTAACCCCCCAGTTGACCTGGGGTTTGACTACCCAGGGTCAATGACAGGTGGGGCCCGGCCCTGCTAATGTTTTTGTTAGGATTAGTTTAATATCTAATTAACTCTGTTAACTAACTATGACACTAATGTGTGGACCCCACACGTCAGGTTTGACTTGGTCAGAGCCTTTGACCTGCTGACGCAATGCTACTGTCATGCTGACGCAATATATCATTTTCTAGTATTAAAATAAATTAGGAAATTCCAGAAAATGATATAAACTTAAAAAATTCATAGAAATTCAACCATAGCTCAGAATGAAATATTTTATATATGAAAAATGATCAGAAAAATTCAATCTATCCATCTGTACCATTTTCATGCATGACAAACCAACTATACATGCTGTATGTATGAAAACACACTTATGGCATATTTAAGAGCTTAATTTGGAGTTGTATTTGAACCCTTGGCTCAAATGAACTTCAACCAAATAAATGCTAGGTGCTTTAACTCAAACAACATCACATATTCATGCCATGATCATGCATCATATTGTTGCATATACTTGTGTTTGATTTTCGACACCGTTCCTTCTTGATAGGTCCTGCTCCAGAAAGTGTTCGGGAGCACCTGCCAGTGGAGCAGTGCCCCCCTTGTTGATCTACCAGGCAAGCAACCCCCCTTGTTCATTCCGATACAATCCTACTCTCTCGCTCCTGCTCTCATTTATTGCATTAGGACAATAATGATTCAACCGCTACTTTATGCTGCGGTAGTTGAACCCATTCCTCTGCATGAACTGTCATTGCCACAGTAAATAGTTAAAACCCACTAGCATGTGTAGGAGTTGTTTGAGCCATGTTGTGTTCCTACCATGCCATGCCTGCTATTGCTTAGAGTTGTGTCAGGTCTGATTCATCAGGAATGAATAGGAGTGTTATGATATGTTCTGGTGCTGAGAGTTAAGCGTGTGAACACGATTTGGTAAAGGTAGCGGTGAGAGGCCATGTAGGAGTACATGGTGGGTTGTCTCATTGGGACCGTCCTTAAGAACTGAGTTCTGTGTAAGTTGTCCAATGACTAGCTACTACCACACATTGGGCTCCGGGTGCTCCAAGCTCTCTCGGCTGATTAACCGCCTTGAACTCTGTCCAGGAGTTGCAAATAGTTTCTGGTGTTTGTAGGTAGTGCTATTTTTTCTACCGAGTGGCACCCGGCAGGGTGGGCTCGGGACAGACTAGGCACAGGTGGCACGGTGTACCAAGTGGCACCCGGATGGTGGGCTTGGGAACCCTGCTCACATCGTTTGGGGCCGTGAGCGAAACCCCGGCCGGATCTGCTTGTAGTTGGAACCAAAATAGGCGATAAACCTGGACTAGAGTCTTGCGTGGTTAGTCAGGTCGTGGCCGACACCCTCGCCAGGCTTCCGCTTGAAGGTTGCCGAGATACATGACGTGTATATGGTGATAAGTGGTGAGAGCGTGTGTGAAGAAGTACACCCCTGCAGGGTTATCATGATCTATTCGAATAGCCGTGTCCTCGGTTATGGACTTCTTGGATGCTTACGTGGTACATAGACAACTTAAAGTGGATACTCTAAAATGCTCAAGACAAGTGTGAGTGCTATGGATGGCCTTCTCATAGGAGAGACGGGGATGAATCCATAGTAGTGTATTGATGTGGTGATTAGTGGACTCGTGTGCGCTGCCTCACCTCAAAGAAGTTTCTCATTGTCGTAGAACAAAATAGCCACTGAGTCAAAGCTGGCTTGCTGCAACTAAACCCCACATTACCTTCTTGATACAAATGCATGTATGATAGGAACTGATGCATGTCTTGCTGAGTAACTTTGTACTCACGTTTGCTTTATTTATGTTTTGCAGGTGAGACATCTGTCTCACTAGTAGTACCGCTTGGACTTCGACGAGTAGCTTGTTACCTCAGCTACGATCTTGTACCTTGGAGGGACTTGTAGATAGTCTGGCTTCTCGGCCTTTTTCTTTTGTAGTCGTCTGTACTCAAACATGTAATGCTTCCGTTGCTTGTATGCTCTGAATGATGGGTCATGTGACCCCTATTTGTATTTAATGCTATGTGGCTCTTCTGGGCCTTTATCTATATGAGTTGCGTTTTGTTGTGATGCCATGTTGTACAGCACATACTTGCATGTTATGCGTACGTGTGACGTGTATTGCTATGTGTGGGATCCGCCAATCTAGTTGTTTATCCTTGGCAGCCTCTCTTATGGGGAAATGTAGTCTAGTGCTTCCTTGAGCCATAGTAGTCCGCTACAGCCCGGTTCACCGGAGTCCTGCTAGCCCAGCACTACTGCTCAGAACACTTGACTGGCCGGCATGTGTTCCACTTTGTTCCTATGTCTGTCCCTTTGGGGAAATGTCGCGCGGTGAATTCCGAGTCCTGTTAGCCTAGTGCTACAGCCCGGATTCATACGCTGCTGACCGACATGCTCGATGTGATTCATGTATGCCTGTCTCCATAGGTTTGTGCCGCTTTGGGTTCACGACTAGCCATGTCGGCGCGAGTTCTCTGTCATATGGATGCTAGCGACACTATCATATACGTGAGCCAAAAGGCGCAAACGGTCCCGGGCCATGGTAAGGCGACACCCGTGGGGATACCGTGCGTGAGGCCGCAAAGTGATATGAGGTGTTACATGCTAGATCGGTGTGACGTAGAATCGGGGTCCCGACACCAAGCTGGCCTTCCACGCCAAGGAGAGTCACATCCGGACATGGGACAAAGTCTAAAATCTTGTATTTTCATAGTCCAACAGTCCGGCCAAAGGATATAATCCGGCTATCCGGATACCCCCTAATCCAGGACTCCCTCAGTAGCCCCTGAACCAGGCTTCAATGACGACGAGTCCGGCGCGCAGATTGTCTTCGGCATTGCAAGGCGGGTTCCTCCTTCGAATACCTCATAGAAGATTTTGAACACGAGGATCATGTATGGCTCTGCAAAATAAGTTCCACATACCACCATAGAGGGAATAATATTTACACAAATCTAATCTGCTGACGTACCCCGTAGTGTGACATCATACCACAGCCAGGTCTTTATTCGAATCGTTTTTCATAAC
This sequence comes from Triticum urartu, assembly GCF_003073215.2. Taxonomy (NCBI): domain Eukaryota; kingdom Viridiplantae; phylum Streptophyta; class Magnoliopsida; order Poales; family Poaceae; genus Triticum; species Triticum urartu. Next base: position 259,876,656 of record NC_053025.1, on the reverse strand, counting down.
CTGTCTCATCGTGTTTCGCGAGGCGGTTTCCTTGGCACATCTTGTCGAAGCAGAGATCGTGTCCCCTTATTACGGGATTCCCATTAATACGGACATGGGTAACCCAACCGCGCCATCAATTACGGCGCTTGGGGGGCAAGCAAGTTTTACCAGGCTGGTGGGGGCGCACAGTTTTGTCCGCCCTTATAAAGGGATAAGGTCTCACCTTTTTCTACCCACGCCTTCTTCCTCCTTTCCCATCCATTCTGGCGCACTCGAGCTCCAGCGCCCAAGTCCACATCCTTTTCCTCAACTCTCCCCAAACATGTCCGGAGCGGGAGGCAAGTGGATGGCCGCCTCCGTCATGGAGGGACACATAAAAAAACTACGTGGAGCCGGATACTTAGCCGCGGATATCGCGCACCGGCTGCCAGCTGCGGGGCAGATTGTCCCTACCCCGGAACCTCACGAAAGGTTGGTTTTCCTCCCCCACTTCATCCACGGACTGGTGTTTCCCCTCCATCCATTCGTCTGCGGCCTTATGTTCTATTATGGGCTGGACTTTCATGATCTGGCCCCGAATTTCATCCTCAACATCTCGGCATTCATCGTCGTGTCCGAGGCTTTCCTCCGCATCCGGCCCCACTTCGGCCTATGGCTGAAGACCTTCAATATCAAGCTGAAGGTACTAGGCGGCCAACAAGCGGAATGCAGCGGAGCCATGGTGGGCAAAATGCCCAACGTTACATGGCTCGAGGGCTCCTTCGTGGAGACCATAAAGGGGTGGCAGTCAGGGTGGTTCTACATCACTGAGCCGCGCGACACCAACTGGGTGGCAGCCCCCGAGTTTCGATCTGGAATCCCCACGCGGCTCACTTCATGGAAGGAGAAGGGCCTGTCTTGGGGCTCATCGGTGGAGCTGGACGGACTCCAGAAGTGTATACGGAAGATGACAAGCAGGAAACTTAAGCTTGTCAACATAGTCCAGGTCATGCTCTTCTGCCGGATCCTCCCGTGTCAACAATGGGCTTTCAACTTATGAGAGTTCGACCCGGCCCAGCACCAGACTCTGCGCGAGCTTTTCAACACGGCGCATAAGGACGTCTGGAAGGTGTTTTTCAAAGGCACCGAGGTCCCCCCTTCTCTTACCGAGGACCGTGGGTTAAGCGCAAAGCGCCCTGCGAATCCGGTAAGCTCTGTACACTGGGTAGGGTATTTATTTCCCATAGCTTAACAATGTGCGGGGTCTGAGCTCCCATGCCTTTGACAGGACTGGGTGGAGACATCGGAGCAGATTAACTGTCCGGCCCCTTTGCCCTAAGACCCTGCAGACGCTCTCCTGACGGAGATGCAGACTCCGGCTCCTTATGAGGTGCCGAAGAAGACCAAGAAGAAGGCCACGGGAACCCGAAAGAGTTCCCGGCGCCAGGTGGTATCGGACACATCGTCCAATAACTCCGAGACGCACTCCTCCCGTGAAAACGAGGAGAAGGAAGATGAAGATTCTCCCCCTCCAGCCGGGGGAGACAAGAAAAGGAAGGCCGCCCCAACCGGGGAGGCCGAAGGGTCCAAGAAGGGAAGGACTCTCCTTCCGGACTACTCCACCGCCGCCGCCGATGGCGAAGACGAGTGGATGCTCAGGGCCAAGCCCCTAGCGAAGTCGTAAGTATTCAGATACCAGAGTAACTCATAGCATACTTTTGTTGCACTGCTTATCCTAACGTCGAATATGATTATGCAGTCCGCCCCAAGCCCGTATCGACGTATCCTCGTTGGACGGTTCCTTGGACTCGTCGGACATGAATAGTGATACACTTCCAACCGCCTCCTCTCCTTGCCCTACGGACAATGTCGAGGTATTGTCTCAAGGGGCACCGAGCCGGGGGGAGATAGTCCCGGAGGCGCCTCAAGGTGACCTTCCGGACTATAGGAGCAAAGGGAGCAAGGCTCCCAGGGGCTCCAAGTTCGGCCCTCAGCCGAACACCGCGCCGGAACCTCCAGTGGTTCCGGACTCGGCCAGGCGGCCCCCTTCCAAGAGGGGTAATCCATCTGTGCCGGTGACCTCTATCCATCCAGAGGCACCGGATGACCTGCTGGGAGCGCTTGGCGGCGCTTCCATCGACGAAGAGCACCGCACTATTATGAGTGCGGTGATCAAGAAGGTTTAGTCCGCCAAGAGCGGACTGACTGAAGCCTGTGCCAGCCTTCTAACAGGCTTTGAGGTAAGTATTTAAAATATAGGAAAAATATTACTGCATAGACAGTAGACCCTGATGCTCTGTTTGGTGTTCACAAAGAAAAGACGAATAGAGGATCAAATAATATCTGCAGGAGTCTAATATAAGTATGTCTGTATGTGTATGCAGGCTTCACTGCTGACCTCTGCCGCACTGACTGCGGAGGTCGCCGCACTGAAGCAGAACCTCGAGCGGTATGAGAAAGAGCTCAGCCTTGCCAAGAGGCAGCTCGAGGAGAACAAAGGTAATCAATACCTTGTCTATATAAAAAAGAAAATGTGGTTGCGAAATGACAGGATTATCATGAATGTGCTAGGGGCCACGACCTAAGTGGTGACCCTGAAGCAAGCGTTGTCCGAGGCCGAAAACAAAGCGGCCAAGGAGCGCACTGAGCGGGAGAAACAAGAGGCACGGGTGGGCGAGGTGCAGCAAGAGCTCCAGGCTCTCGTGAAGAAACACGAGACTTTGGAGCTTGACTCGAAGACGCGAGAGTCCGAGCTTGCTGCGGCCCTCAAGAGCACAAAGCATGCCAAGGCTGAATCCCAAAAGGCCCTCCAGGAAATTGAGGCGATGAGGAAGATAGCGTCGGGTAAGGCATTCAATATGCAAAGCAAGCATGTGAAAGTAAATTACTTGTTACTTACCCGAGTCCGGAGCTCTCCAGGAGCATTCGTAGATTTCCCCCGCAGTGTGTCGGATGCCGCGAAATATTACCAGGCCGAGGAGGGAACCTCGACGGAGAAGTTGTTCTGGTCTCAGTATACTAGGACCGAACACCCGATGCCTATGAGCGACCAGCTGAAGCAACTGGTCGAGCTGCACAAGGCGGCTGAAACAGGCCATGAGGGGCCTTATAGTCCGGATGTGGCCTGGCGACTCCCTTCCCAATAGCTACTTCGGCCTGGTGAGCGCGACTTGTGGATGCCTGCCCCCGGCTGGAAGTCATCAAGCGGTCCGTCTGCATCGAAGGTGCCTGTCGGGCTTTTGCCCGTGCGAAGGTGCACTGGGCCAAGATGGACGCCGAGAAGCTGGTGAAGGAGGGGCCGCCGCAGGGCAAGGAGCATCGCCACCCCGAAATGTATTATGAGGGTGTCCTGAAGGCTGCCTGTCTTGTGGCAGACGAGTGTGCGAAGGGTGTAAGTTTTGAATGAACTTGCTCGTGTGATCCTGTATTATGAAAACTTGTTCATATGCGCTATGAAACGCTTGTTTGAGTTTAAAATATTACCTTCTGTGCGGCTATTTATTAAATCTGAGAGATGGCTAGTCGTCGGCTTCTGCCCCCATGCCCTGAGTGCTGGGGTGTTCGGGATAAATCTGAGCAGTCTTTTTCCCATTGTTGGGTCCTTCGAGGGAGGTTCTCAGCACAACGAACAAGGCAATCGGACTATAATGCTTTATCACTCTCACTTAGCCATAGAAGTCTACAATTTTAAATATTGGCGAAGCCCCTAGTATCTGGAAGGCCGAATTCTAGGCGCTATACACGCCTTAAGCCGAACAAAGCCGACTCCTCGCTCTAAGCGGCATAAGTCTTTAGGGACTCGAGACCTCTCGAACAGCGACCAGCTCTCGCCTTATCATGACAGTCAGTTTTAGCTTTCTCTACTGAGGTGCTTGCCCAGATGAACCGGGGCACAATCGTAGTAGTTCTCCCAGTGCTACCTTAGCCGATATAGCGGAACGTAAGGTACCAAAACATGGGAGCCAGGCAAACCAAACTATTGACCCAAGAGATGATTCGGAGCTGATGCATATAATGCTATAAGTTTGGGGTGCCGCACTGTTGAAAGTGTTCGAACTTCTCACGCCGTATTATGGGGTACGCTTAAGCCCCTGGCATATTGGCCGTACCAAAGTGTACGGGTGCTGAATGTTGTGAATGAACATATATATATATAAGAAGAATAGAGGATGCGGTAATAGTCTAGTGCTATGCATTGTTTATTCAAAAAGGTGTGTCGAAGTAGAATGATACAAGTAGTGCTATAAGGAAAGAGTAGGACTATTTGACATGACCCCTCCAAGGGCAACCTGAGGAATGGTATTTGAAGAAAGTATTTCACTCGTTATCAGAGACCACCTGGGAGTTCCGTGGTGCGACGTAGCTTTCTGCCTCCTTGGTTGTTGCATCTTGTGTCCGGCAATCATACTGTCGGATGGGGTTTCTAGAGATTAAAGACCTGAAAGAGAGAAAAATGACAAAGCGGGAAGCCCCTACTGCGGTTGAGCCGCGTCTTGGGGCGTGCCGTAGTCGTGCCCCCCTTCCCACCTGTGCCATGGTATTTTCAATGCATAATTATATACGTGTGGCACGGATTTCGCCATTTGGCTGGAACTGGGGTGGGGGCCGCATTGCTATGCGAGCTCGGAACGTGCCAGACGGTCTTGTTGCCGATTACTTCGGGCGCGCTTGAAGGTGTCCGGGTCTTTAATCGCCGAACTGGTGGATTGCCTTAAGAGGCTGCTTTGCGCTTCTGCTACGAGGGCCGCAGTGTGCTCCTCCGTGCGGAGAGAGTGCTTTGTGTTTCCATTGACTGTGATGACCCCCCGAGGTCCTGGCATCTTGAGCTTGAGATATGCATAGTGTGGTACCGTGTTGAATCTCGCAAATGCGGTTCGCCCGAGCAGTGCATGATAGCCGCTGCGGAACGGGACTATATCGAAGATTAACTCCTCACTTTGGATGTTATCCAGGGATCCGAAGACCACTTCCAGTGTGACTGAGCCTGTACAATGGGCCTCTACACCTGGTATGACGCCTTTGAAGGTCGTTTTTGTGGGTTTGATCCTTGAGGGGTCTATACTCATTTTGCGCACTGTGTCCTGATAAAGCTGGTTCAGGCTGCTGCCGCCGTCCATAAGGACTCGAGTGAGGTGAAATCCGTCGATGATTGGGTCTAGGACCAGTGCGGCGAATCCGCCATGACGGATACTAGTGGGATGGTCCCTGCGATCGAAAGTGATCGGACAGGAGGACCATGGGTTGAACTTTGGGGCGACTGGCTCCAACGCATATACATCCCTTAACACACACTTCTGCTCCCTCTTGGGGATATGGGTTGCGTATATCATGTTCACCGTCCGCACTTGTGGGGGGAACCTCTTCTATCCTCCGGTGTACGGCTGCCGGGGCTCTTCCTCGTCATCGCTATGTAGCCCCTTATCTTTGTTTTCGGTGTTTAACTTGCCGGCCTACTTGAACACCCAACATTCCCTGTTGGTGTGGTTGGATGGCTTGTCGGGGGTGCCATGTATTTGGCACGAGCGATCGAGTAAACGGTCCAAACTGGACGGGCCCAGGGTGCTTCTTTTGAATGGCTTTTTCCGCTGACCGGGTTTAGAGCCGCTGAATCCGGCATTGAGTGCCGTATCCTCGGTATTATCGCTATTGACGCGGCGCTTATGTTTGTTGCGACGTGACCTGCCATTGCTATCCCTGGTATCTGAAGTATTGTGGTTCTTTGATATGTTATTGCTGTGAGCCAGCCAGCTGTCTTCTCCCGCGCAAAAGCGGGTCATGACTGTCGTGAGGGCTGCCATAGATTTTGGCTTTTCCTGGCCAAGGTGCCGGGCGAGCCACTCGTCGCGGATGTTGTGCTTAAAACCTGCTAGGGCCTCTGCATCCGGACAGTCAATGATTTGATTTTTCTTTGTCAGGAACCGTGTCCAGAATTGCCTGGCCAATTCCTCTGGCTGCTGAATTATGTGGCTCAAGTCATCGGCATCTGGTGGTCGCACATAAGTGCCCTGGAAGTTGTCAAGGAATGCGGCTTCCAGATCTTCCCAACAGCCGATGGATTCTGCTGGAAGGCTGTTGAGCCAATGCCGAGCTGGCCCTTTGAGCTTGAGTGGGAGGTATTTGATGGCGTGTAGATCGTCACCGCGGGCCATGTGGATGTGCAGGAGGAAGTCCTCGATCCATACCGCAAGATCTGTTGTGCTGTCGTATGATTCGATATTTACGGGTTTGAAAACCTCTAGGATTTGGTGGTCCATTACTTCGTGTGTGAAGCATATGGGGTGTGCGGCGCCTCTGTAGTGGGCTATGTCGCGACGCAGCTCGAATGAGTCTTGTCCGCTGTGTGCGGCCCGGCCGGATTTACTTTTACTGTATCCGGCGTGACGGTTATCGTCTCGCGAAGTGGCGCGCCCTCGTGATCCATAGATCGATCTTGCGTGTTTTGCTTTGTCCTCTAATACGTCTCGCAGGTCTAGCGTGTTTCCCCGTGCCTTGTCATTTTTATTTGAGTGGCGTCGGGGTGCGGGCTGAGTTTTTGGCTGAAATGCCTCTCTGTCGCGGCCATGAGGTGGCCGATCAGCCGCGTCATACGCTGGAGATGTAGGTTTTAATGCTTCTTCCTCCAGTCGGGGTAGCAATCTGCGCTTTGGGTAACTCTTGGAGGGGCGTTCGAGTTCATATTCCTCGGCCACAAGGACTTCAGTCCATCGGTCAGCTAGCAAATCTTGATCAGCTTGAAGCTGCTGCTGCTTTTTCTTAAGGCTATTTGGCGTGGCTATAAGCCGGCGCTTGAAGCGCTCTTGCTCGGCGGGATCCTCCGGTACGACAAATTCGTCATCGTCGAGGCTTGCCTCGTCTTCGAAGGGAGGCATGTAATTATCATCCTCCGCCTCTCCATCTGCCGCTCTGTCGTGAGGGCTGGATTCTCCATCCTCCTGCTCTAAATCTTGCTGGAGCGGATTGTTGTCGTCTTCGGCACTGTCCGGAGTGCTATTATCTCCTGTGCCAGTGTCACCTCTTTTGCTTTGGCGAGACTTAGAGTGGCGCCACTGACGTCGGCGCTTGGGTTGCTTCTTGGAGGGGTCATCCTCCGCTGTCCCGTCGCCATTGCCTTCTTTGGGTGTGTCCACCATGTATATATCATATGATGAGGTGGCTGTCTAGTGCCCTATGGGAAATGGTTCCTCTTCGTCTCCCGCATTGTCGTCCATACCGTCGATGTCTTCGGAGTCGAAGTCGAGCATGTCGGTCAAATTGTCGATAGTGGATACTAAGTGGGTGGTGGGTGGGTGGCGAATTTCTTCGTCATCCGCATCCCAATCCTGCCAAACATAGTTCGGCCAGGACTCTCCTGACAGGGAGAGATACCTTAATGAGTTCAGCATGTCGCCGAAGGGCGAGTGACGAAAGATATCTGCGGAGGTGAACTCCATGATCGGCGGCCAGTCGGATTCGATAGGCACGGGTGCAGGTGGTTCAGAGTCCATTGCCGGGGAAGAATCCGGCAATTTGGCGTGACGGCTCTCGTGAAGGGTAAGGTCGATACTCGGCTCGATCGCCGCTGAGAATGCGGCCTCCGTGGCGGGGTCTATCCCCTCGTCCGTGGATGGCGCAATCGGCTCCTGCACACTGTCCGACGGTAGAGCTAAACCATGCTCATCGTGATAGTACGGCATACTCGGCAGGGGCTCCAATCCGTCAAAGATCAAGTCTCTGCAGATGTCGGCCATGTAATTTAAGCTTCCTAACCTGACCTAGGGCCAGGGGCATAACTCTTGATCTGCTCCAGATGGCCAAGCGAGTTGGCCCGCAGTGCGAAGCCGCCGAATACAAAGATCTGTCCGGGGAGAAAAGTCTCACCCTGGACTGCATCTCTATCGATGACCGAAGGGGCCATCAAGCCTAATGACGACGACACAGAGGAACTCTTAATGAAAGCACCAATGTCGGTGTCAAAACCGGCGGATCTCGGGTAGGGGGTCCCGAACTATGCGTCTAAGGCGGATGGTAACACGAGGCAGGGGACACGATGTTTTACCCAGGTTCGGGCCCTCTTGATGGAGGTAAAACCCTACGTCCTTCTTGATTATTCTTGACAATATGATTAGTACAAGAGTTGATCTACCACGAGATCAGAGAGGCTAAACCCTAGAAGCTAGCCTATGGTATGATTGTATGTTGTCCTACAGACTAAAACCCTCTGGTTTATATAGACACCGGAAGGGGCTAGGGTTACACAGAGTCGGTTACAAGGAAGGAGATCTACATATCCGTATTGCCAAGCTTGCCTTCCACGCCAAGGAGAGTCCCATCCGGACATGTGACGAAGTCTTCAATCTTGTATTTTCATAGTCCAATAGTCCAGCCAAAGGATATAATCTGGCTGTCCGGATACCCCATAATCCAGGACTCCCTCAATGCTCTTTATCCAACAGATATGTTCATGTGCCCATCTTGGAGTTGATGATCTCCTAAATGTGTGGAGCATACCCACAACTTTTCTTCTGGTCAGCAGCAGTCCTCTTGATTGTCTCTACAATCAAACTCATGACCCTGAACTTCTGAGGGACATCAAAAAGTTGTAGCAGGTTGATAGATTGCCCTCTCATCATCTTGTGATCTCCTGACTTGGGTAGCAGAGTGTGCCTTAGGATCCAGTTGATAGTAGGCATACTAGACAATAAGAAATGTACAGATCTAAGCTTGTGAGTCTCCAAAGCTTTATCTGGGATCTCCTTGTACATGTTAGCCATAGTGTTGTGGTCCTTCTTCTTCTTGGCATACACATACAAGTCATCTTCATGTTCTTCTGGGGCATTTATCAATTTTGCCCATTCTTCAACTGTAGATTGGTACCTAGTACCTTCTGACATCCATATGATCTTCCCGTCTGGGTAAAAGTGAGCAGTGGAGTAAAACTGCATGATCAGCCCATCTTTCCATTTTGTGAGCTTCTATCCAAAAAACTCATCTACTCCACATGATTTGAAGCTGCCATAAACACCTAGAAAGTGATTTTCATTCTCCTGGATGTATTCCCAATCGACCCATCTCATGTCACAGACAATGGGCTTCTTGTCCAGCAAAATAGTTTCATAAAAATCTTGTTGTTCCTTTGTATGTAACCGGTGGTCAACTGCAGTCCTCCTCCTCACAGCATAAGGATCATACTCTCTCCACAATCCCAGTCCTGAATCTTTCCTGAGGTGCATGTTCTCAATGACTGGATGAGCATCATTGTGGTCTGGAATCTTGGGCTTTAATTTTCTCAAAATAATAGACTCATCATCTTCTTCAACCTGAGGCACTGGGGCCTTGTTATTTTCTTCAGCAGGTATACTTCTGGTGTTCCTCTTGGGCTTACTGGGCTTCTGAGCTAGAGCTTTGGGAGCTGTCTTGGGATTTGATGGAGCAGCCCCTGACTTTATAGCATCTCCCATAAGCTTCTGAGCTTTGGGTGCTGGTGCAGCATCCTCTTCCTCTTCTTCAGAGGGATCTCTCATCATGGAGGGCTTGCCAATGACTCTAGCAATGGTCTTCTTGACCCTCTCCTTCCTTTTCTTGCCTTCTCCACCTTCTTTGGGTCCAAGAGTGAACTCCAATGTCTCTTGAGTAGAGGCTCTAGCCTTAGACATAGGAATTCTCTTTGTTGGAGCCTTCTTATTCATTCCTGGCTTAAGTGTAGCAGCTATGCCATACTCCTTTTTCAGCACCTTCTTCTTGGAGCTTACTTCCTCCTTGGTGGCAACATAATCCTCATCCTCAGATTCTGAGGTTCTCTTCTTCCTAGATCTGTTGGCTGCCTTTGGCAAGTTGTTGGGAGTGCTCCTGCTGCCATCATCAGAAGTGCTCGAGGTATCTGAACCCTCACTCAGCTGCACATGCTCCTCAGACTTGTTCTGACTGTCACTCTGATCAGACATCTCTGCAAACTCACTGACAGCAGACCCTGTGAATAGATGTAGATGAGATTGAGTGGATGAGAATCACAAAGTGCAGAGTTTTTGCAAAATAGATGACTTAAAAACTTAGTTTTAGTTCTCCACAGAAAGCATTTAGGAGCTACCGATTTGTAAACTCGGTGATACCGAAGCAGCTTTTGGAACCTAAACTAGTGAACTCGGTCAGATCGAGTCCCAGTTCGGTGGCACCAAGATTGCTAGGGTTTCACAGAGAATCGAACTCGGTCACACCGATTTGCAGTTTTCGGTCAGACCAAAAATTGCAAGTGCTATGGCCTAAGCCAAATCAGTGAGACCGATTTCTACAACTCGGTTGGTCCGAGATGAGTTCGGCAGAGACCTAACCCTAAATTTTCAAATCAAATCTAACCTAAAGGATGTTTTCAGTGGATAGAGTGTTTGCATACGTGGTAAGGATCATGGCAAGACAATGTGCTATGAATCAGAGGTAAAAGAATAGCACAAGGGTCGAACCCATACCCTAGTTCAGCGGGAGTTCGCTACAGCGACAATGGTGGAGCAGAGTTCCTTTGACAGCGATGGAGACCAGCGGCGCGATGTCACTGGCGGCGAGGAGACGATCCGGAGACCCGAGGAGGCAGAGCAGGACACACGGGCGGGCTGAGGAGTTTGAAGAAATTTCCAAAATCTCACCCATGGGTATATATATCCCAACCCTGTCGGTGTGACTGAGTGGAACAACTCGGTGGCACCGAGATGCAGAATCGCAAGTGGTTACTGCAACTTGGTGTGACCGAAAAGTTCAAATCGGTTGCACCGAGATTGAAAACCTAGATTAACTTAGTGATCTCGGTGTGACCGAAATGGATGACTCGCTCATAGCGAAATGCACAAAGAGGATTTGGAAGTTTAAGTCCATGACGAATCGGGGACTCCGAGTGCTCCTCACACAGAGTGGTTCGAATCTGACTTGATCAAACTTTGTGACGTAGCACGGATATAGTTTGAGACGAGAAAAGCATATATAGCTAGAGGAAGTCCTTAGGCATTCTTTTCCATCCATTTGGCAAAAGAGAAAAATCCAAACAATCAAGGTGACAAATGGATGTCCTCGAATGAGTAAAATATGGAACCAACATGCTCACACAATAAGATGGAAAATGAAATATGTCACAAAGCATGCACAATCACTCTAGCATCTATCAAGCAATTTGGCGATGACTAGGTCATCTATATATGAGTATATTAACTGAGGAGTCAAATGAGAACATTTGATCATAGGTCACGCTCATCTCTTAAGCACAAGTGGGGTTACCACTTTTACATAATGCATTGTTGTGTTCGCATCATTAGAGTTGCTTCTGCTCAATTGATTAGAGTAAAGCTCCCCCTAGATGTGATATCCCCCTAGGAAGGATGAACTAACCTTGGGTTTTGTCGATGATGACTTCATGTAGGTGTTGAAGATGCAGGTGCTCAAAGTTGGTGTAGATCATTCGGAGCAATCCTTTGGAGTGAGTTTCACTTTTAATACCTACATGGGTTAGTCCCACAAGGAACAAACAAGGATATCCATAGACATAGAGTGATATTCACATGAGATGATGTCCATGAATGCATTAGGTTACCTTGTCCCTTGTGTTACCAACAAGAGGGTTTGTGACTCCTTGAACTAGTGCAAGATATGGAAGTTGTTTGCACTTGTCCTTGCCAAAATGATATGAGTGAAGTATGTTGGCGGAGTCACCCTCAAGAACACTCTAGTTATTCTTCTTCGGGATCCACACCATCTTGATGGGAATCCTTGGAGTTGTAGTCATACTTGATGAAGTAGAACTTGATGTAGTCTTGGGAACCCACTTGACCAATGCCTTAGGGGCTTCTTCAAATGCATCAATCTCCTCTTGAAGCTTGTCCTTGCCCTTTAGCTTATGGTCTTGTGGTGGAATATCATCTTGAGCTTGTTCTCCTTGGAAAGAATTAGGATCACATGTCTCTTGTTGGGGAACAAACTTTCTCTTCGGGTATTGATCTTCTTCCCACTCAACTCCATTGGCATTGAACTTTCGTTCAAAACTAACACCTTGATTCTTCCGGTGTCTTCCTTGCTTGCGTACAATTTCCTCAAATTGCTTACTTTCGGCAAGACTCTTGTAAAAACCTTTCCCTATAATTCCCTTCAATAAGTTATTTTCTTGCTCAAGTGTAACTTGGCTAAGAGAATCATTAGTGGAATCAAGAGAACTACTAGAAGCAACAACATTGGTTTTAGCATGATTATTGTTACTACTAGAAGAAGAATCTTTCTTGTTCTAGTTGCTAGATTTAACTTGTGGCATGTAAGTAGACAAGAGTAAATGCTTGGCAATCTAAGAGGAACTTTTCTTGTGAAGATCATGATTGATTGCCTTTAAGAACTCATGCTCTTGCTCAAGGTTGAGCTTTTCAAAGCGTAGCTTCTCATGAGTCTTTAAAAGTTCTTGATGATCTTCCAAGGTAGTTTCATGAGCTAACTTAAGGGTGTTTAGTTCTTTAGTTAGACGCTCAATCTCCTTCTTATCATTGTCATTCGTTTTATCTTGATTAGCATGATTAATAGCAAGTTTGTCATAGTTTTCATAACTAGAGTTGTCAACAAGTAAATCATCATCACCTAGAAAATAATATTCATCACTATTGAAATCAACATACTCGGGTGTGATACCTTTGGGCCTTTAGCCATGAAGCATCTTCCAGTTCCTTCATTTTGTGAGTCAAATATGTCGTAGGAGTCGGTTGACACAAGTGCTAGACTAGCAACACCTTCATCTTGAGTGTATTTGGAGTCAAAGTGGTAACTTATTTCGGAGTGATTGTCGGAGTCGGAGCCGGATACCAATTCACCAACATGAGCTTGATGTCTTCGTTTTTTGTAGCTCTTTGAGGACTTGTACTTCCTTTCTGAATCCTTGCTTCTCCGAGAGGGTCTTCGCTCATAACGATCATCTCTACTCCTCTCTCTAGGTGGTGGTTCATCTCTTCTTCTTCTTCTTCTTCTTCTTTTGGGAGAATCTTCTCTTCTTTTGTAGGGAGCCATACACTCATTGGAGTAGTGTCCGGGTCTTCCACAATTGTAGCAATTACGTTCATGACTTGAAGATCTTTTGTCATTGTAGGACCTTGACTTGGAACTTCTTTCCTTGCTTCTACTCTTGTAGAACTTGTTGAAGTTCTTCACCATTAGGCTCAATTCTTCATTGAAGGTTTGTTTCTCACTTGATGATGTGGGAGCATCACATGAGGCTTTGTAAGCACCACTTGACTTGTTGTGGAGCTCTTCCTTGTCCTTAAGTGACATCTCATGAGCAACAATTATTCCAATGACTTTCGTTGGCTTGAGATCTTTGTAATTGAGCATCATTTGGATCAATGTGCACATGGTATCATATTTTCCATCCAAGGCTCTTACGATCTTCTTGATGATGAATATGTTGGTCATCTCTTCACTTCCTAGGCCGGCAATCTCATTTGTGATGACAACAAGCCGAGAGTACATTTCAGCGACACCTTAACCATCCTTCATTTTGGACTTGTCAAGTTGACTTTGAAGCACATCCAATTTGGATTCCTTGACGGAGTCGGTACCTTCGTGCATATCAATCAAACTATCCCAAATTTCCTTTGCATTCTCAAGACGGCATATTTTGTTGAATTCTATGGGGCACAATCCATTGAAGAGAATATCACAAGCTTGAGCATTGTATTGCAGCATCTTCAACTCTTCTGCGGTAGCTTCATGGTTCGGTTCTCTCCCATCAAAGAATTCACCTTGCAAGCCAATACACACAATAACCCAAATGGCAGGGTTATGTCCAAGAATATGCATTTCCATCTTATGCTTCCCACTAGCAAAATTAGTACCATCAAAGTAAGGACGTCTACGGTGGTAATTTCCCTCACTAGACGCCATACTCTCCTAGGTTGTGAAACCAAGGATATGATCACCAAAAGCTATGGAAATCAAAGCAAATGAAGACCAAAGCTCTGATAGCACTTGTAGGATTGAAAGTATGTCTAGAGGGGGGTGATTATACTACTTGAGCAAATAAAAATCTAGCCTTTTCCCAATTTTAAGTGTTGGCAGATTTTAACAACTTAGCACAAGTCAAGTAATTAACCTACACATGCAATTTTAAGAGTATAGCAGCGGAATGTAAAACAATTGCATATGAAGGTAAAGGGAGGATTTTGAGGGAGCAAACGCAATGTAGACATGGAGATTTTTGGCGTGGTTCCGATAGGTGGTGCTATCGTACATCCACGTTGATGGAGACTTCAACCCACGAAGGGTAACAGTTGCACGGTGGGCTCCACCCATGAAGGGTCCACGAAGAAGTAACCTTGTCTATCCCACCATGGCCATCGCCCACGAAGTACTTGGCTCACTAGGGTAGATCTTCACAAAGTAGGCGATCTCCTTGCCCATACAAACTCCTTGGTTCAACTCCACAATCTTGACGGAGGCTCCCAAGTGACACCTAGCCAATCTAGGAGACACCACTCTCCAAAAGGTAATAGATGGTGTGTTGATAATGAACTCCTTGGTCTTGTGCTTCAAACGATAGTCTCCCCAACACTCAGCTCTCTCTCATAGGATTGGGTTTGGTGGAAAAAGGGTTTGAGTGGAAAGCAACTTGGGGAAGGCTAGAGATCAAGATTTATGTGGTTGGAATGGAATATCTTGACCTCAACACAAGTGTAGGTGGTTCTCTCTCAGAAAATGTATGTTGGAAGCGTAGGCATGTTCTAATGGCTCTCTCCACAAATGAAGAGTGGCTGGAGGGGTATATATAGCCTCCACACAAAATCTAACTATTACACACAAATCACCGAACTCGGTGTGACCAAATCATGAAACTCGGTCATACCGATTTAGTTCAAAATGTGAATGTTAGGATTTTCGGTGGGACCGACATGTCAACTCGGTAGGACCGAGTCCATTAGGGTTAGGGCATAATGTAATCTCGGTGAGACCGTTTACACAAACTCGGTGGGACCGATTTTCGTATTAGACAAACAGAGAGTTGGTCAGACGAACTCGGTGGGACCGATTCCCTCATCTCGGTTAGACCGAAACATTACGAAGGGGAAACCGAGAGTTTGCATTGCAATCTCGGTGGGACCGATCGCTCAGCTCGGTTGGACCAAAACGTTACGAAGGGAAACAGAGAGGTTGCAATCCCATCTCAGTGAGACCGAGATCCCTATAGGTGAGACCGAAATGACTAGGGTTTGTGGTAGTGGGTATGTCAAGTGAACTCGGTGGCGCAGGGTAGGAAATTTCGGTGGGGCCGAGTTTGACTTTTGGTTTAGGACATATGTGGATATGAGAAAGTAGTTGAGGGTATTGGAGCATATCACTAAGCATTTTGAGCAAGTAACTCATTAAGCAACACCTCATACCCTTTTAATAGTATTGGCTTTTCATATGGACTAAACGTTATCTTGGATCACTAAAAGTAAAATGTAGAGTCTTGAGCTTGAGACAACATGTGTTCCTAGTATTTTGAGAGGTCCACTTTCTGATCCTTGCCATGCCAAACATTGAGCTTTCCTGAAATATTTATCTTGAAATAGCAATAGCTCAATGGGTTGTATGTTGTTAGGAATTACAAAAACCACCTAGGGATAGTTGCACATTCAGAGACGTATATGGACTGCTGGAAGCATGTGTGTCAAGTGTCGTAGTGGTGCTCACGAGTGGCATACTGATAACCCACAAGTATAGGGGATCATTTGTAGCCTCTTTCGATAAATAAAAGTGACAAACCCAACGAGGTGCTAAAGGTAGAACTATTAGGAGATTAAAAAATTCTTTGAAATGTTTTGAAGACAACCCCAACCACAGTAGCGGAACAATGTAATGAAGGAAATGAGCTGAATCAGTCCTCTTTGCCAAAAGAATATTCTTCGATGAATCCAGTGATAATAGTACGAGCATGTGAAATAATCGGTTTAACTACGATGAGAGTAATGCAAGATGCAAACAGATGTAGTTAGCATGAGACACGGCAAGGAGTGGGTGAAGACAAATAAGCACGAAGATTAACAGAATACGATATGAAGAACAACTCAAGTAGGACAGTGACCACAGATGTGAATGAAACAACAACAGAAGATAATGATCGGATAAACTATCGGCACAGAGCACTAAAGTAAATTGGTGAAGGAAATACAGTAGAGTAGACTAAACCGGTGGTGCTCGATGGCGACAGATAGATTTGGTAGACCAGTTCACCCTTCTGCCAAAGGGCTATGTCTGGTTGGAGGGGCTATGACTTAACACGGACGATAAACTCTCTTCACCCTATTCTCCTTCAACACAAAGCTGATCAGACTCAGGTTAATTTAACTTGTGGTAGATCCTTATCGGCAATCTCCAAACCTTTGGTCGACCTTCGCGAACCACAATCACTCTTGGTTGCTGAAGATCTAGCTCGGTGAAGACAACAACTCTTTAACACTCGAGCTGAAACCTATCCTCTAGAGAGTGCGCAGCTCTCAAGAGAAATAGGTACAAGAACTCTAACTCGGAACTACTGCGATGCTAAACCACTGTCTAAGCTTGGGATCTTGATTTTCTCTCGGTGGATCTTAAACTCAAATCACTTGGAGAGGGGTTGCTCAAATCAATCTTCTCAGAAATCTCAAGCGGAGCAGCCAACGGACAATGTTGGAGCGGGCTAGCTATTTATAATCGTAGCCTTCCCTGATGGAAAATGAGCAAAGACATCGGGATTAGCCTATGGCCAAACAACACGAGTCCAACGGTAGGATTTGAGCACAACAGTAACATTGCTTGCGAAGCAAGTAATGCTAACTCCTCGGTCTGAGACAAATCTCTTGCAGCGAAGAAGATCCCAGTCTCTTGCTGGCAAGTATTTGATCGGAACACGAAGAGATTTCTCTCGCAATTTTCATAGGTTTTGGCTAAGCATCATAGAGGATCTAAGAATTAAGAACCAATAACCCTCTTAATAGGACGGAGGTCCTATGATTCAAAAGAATGGAAGAAGAACAACGAAATGAATACTACGTCTTCACTTTGTCTCCGACTTCCATCACTGCATTCAATTTCTTCGGACAACAATACCGAATTAAAAGCTTTGCTTCAGCAGTAAAATTTCGGGGGGTTGATTTCTTCACATCAATCCTCTCGACTATATGACTTCAATAAATATAGCTCGTTCTACTCTGCAACACAGATATACTTCGGTGAAGTTCCTCGAACTCAGCACCGGAGACAACATTCTCTTTTGTTGTGTATAGACTTTTTCTCTCTGTATGCACTAGCAAACAAATTAGTACATACATGTTTCTGTCAACAATATCCAAAACACAAGGTAGACAGATATTGCACCAACAAGAACAAATATTCCCTCAAGTTCTATCGACCACTGATATAACTCTATGCACACTTAACATTTGCTTGACCTAGAACAAGAATAAAACTAGAAGTACTTTACGAGAATAAAGCTACAAATAAATTACAAGATAATAAAACACTAGTAGAAAAAGGGTCAAACATGAAGCACATTAGTGCCGGTTTGATTTTGGCCTGGTACTAATGGTACCATTAGTGCCGGTTCGAACGGATTTGCATTAATGCCGGTTCGTGTTGAACCTTTAGTACCGGTTCGTGGCACGAACCGGTACTAAAGGGGTGGTGGCAGGCTGGCGTTAGGCCGGGGCCCCACGATCACCTTTAGTACCGGTTCGTGGCACGAACCGGTACTAAAGGTCTAACCTTTAGTACCGGTTCGTGCCATGAACCGGTACTAAAGGGGTGGTGGCAGGCTGGCATCAGGCCGGGGCCCCACGATCACCTTTAGTACCGGTTCGTGGCATGAACCGGTACTAAAGGTCTAACCTTTAGTACCGGTTCGTGCCATGAACCGGTACTAAAGGGGTCTGACCTATAGTACCGGTTGGAGACACAAACCGGGACTATAGGGCAATTTTCAAACTTGAAAAAATCATAACTAAATCATCCTAATTCAGAAAAATACATATAATATATCAAAATTTGCAGAACAAAAAGATTGATCCGCTGAAATCACAAAATTCCAAAGGGAAAATAGAGTTTTTGGGCGTTTTAGACGTTTTTTTGGACGTTTTTAGCATTTAGTGCTAGGGTTTAGATTTCAGCGTTTAGGGTTAGGTTTTATGGTCTAAACCCTTAGTTTTTACTGTTTAGCATAGAGTTTCCGATGTTTTAAGTCCCGGGTTTAGGGTTTAGGACAATTTTTGAAATGACAAATTGTAAAAGGAAAAAAAGATATGCTCTAATTTCTGTTTTTTTGAATTTTGGTTAAATCTTGTCAAACCGGTCAAACAACTGATTCAAGAAATATAGAGTGTTACTAAATAATTACGCAATAATATTAGTGTTACTAAATAAGTATCTCAGTTTTTTGAATTTTGTTCAAATCTGGTCAGACTGTGGTCAAACTATGGTCAAACTACTTAATCAAGAAATATTAGTGTTACTACATAATTATTCAAGAATATTAGTGTTACTAAATAATTATTTCAATTTTTTGAATTTTGGTCAAATCTGGTCAAACTATGGTCAAACTATGGTCAAACTTATTCAAGAAATATTAGTGTTACTAAATAATTACTGTTTTTTTAGAATAATAGTTTCAAACTCATACGGTGAAATGTGCCACTTCATGCTCAAGCTAAACTCCTGAGGGTTAATAGGATTGACATCTTACTATTGTCAGGAAAACAACAAGTGCAGACTCGGAAACGAAGGAGAATAGAACCTGAAAGTTAAGGGTGCTCGGGCTGGAGTAGTGAGAGGGATGGGTGACCGGTCGGGAAGTTAGATGATTTGGAATGAGTGATCCACACTTGAGCAGTTAAGAGAGGTGATTAGAGACTAAATCATCAAATAATTCAGAAAAATTAAAAATAAAAAAAATCAAATTTTTTTCCAAAATTTTCAAAAAAAAAATTCAAAAAAAACCTTTAGTACCGGTACTAAAGGTCCCCCGTACCAGGGCGCGAGCTCACGCCACGTGGTGGCACTTTAGCGCCGGTTCGTGCCGAACCGGTACTAAAGGGGGGGGGGGCTTTAGTGCCGAAACTTTAGTGCCGGTTCCATAACCGGCACTAAAGGCCCTTACAAACCGGTTTTAAAGCTCCGTTTTCTACTAGTGAAAGTAGATAGTTTTTGTCACACAAGAAAGCCGTTTGTCCCTAGGTGATCGATAACTAAACCGGTGATCATTGTTGCAATTTTATGTGAGGGAGAGGCATGAGCTAACATAGTTTCTCTACTTGGATCGTATGCACTTATGATTGAAACTCTAGCAAGCATCTGCAACTACTAAAGATCATTAGGGTAAAACCCAACCATGACATTAAGTGTCAAGTCCTCTTCACTCCCATATGCAACAACCCACTTACTCAGGTGTGTGTATTCTATCACTCACGCCACCCACCATAAGCAAATCATGAAGGTATTGCAACACCCTACAGAGGGGATCCCTCACGTTTGCGCAAAACGCAGGGCATCGTAGGACAGCACCAAAATAAAACATACAACTCAAACCAATCATGATCATCAATCAACCCATAGGACAAAACGAATCTACTCAAACATCATAAGATAGCCATACAACATTGGGAAATAATATATAGCGTTGAGCACCATGTTTAAGTAGATATTACAATGGGTAGAAGATAGGTTACACCACTGCATAGAGGGGGAGAGAGTTGGTGTTGACGGCAGCGAGGTTATTGGAGTAGATCGACGTCACGATGACTGCCCCGGTGGTCCTCCGGCGCCACCAGGAGAGAGGGGGAGAGAGCCCCCGTCCTTGTTCTTCCTTGGCCTCCCCCTAGATGGGAGGAGGGTTCCCCTCTAGTCCATGGTCTCCATGGCGGCGGAGAGGCGGGAGCCCCTTCGAGATTGGATCTCCCTCTCTGTTCTATTCTGTTTCGCGTTTCCGTTTTTTGGCCGAAAACTGTTTCTTAAATATCCAGAGGTCCGTAACTCCAATTACGGTGCGATTTTAACAAAAACAAATTTGGATATAAGCTTCCTTGCACCCGAAGTAGAGGAGCGATTGCCTTACGAGGTGGCCACCACCCACCACCACGCGCATGGCTAGGCTATGCCCTGGTGTCTTGTGGGGGCTATGGGCCTCCTTTTGCGTTGATTCCACCGCCAAAAAATCACATATATTCCAAAATAATTCTCTGTAATTTTTATTGCATTTGGACTTCGTTTGATATGGATATTCCACGGAACAAAAAATATGCAACAAAGAGGAATTGGCACTGGGCACTGGATCAATATGTTAATCCCAAAAAATCATATAAATTGTTGCCAAAATTGTGTGAAAGTTGTATAACATTGGCATGGAACAATCAAAAATTATAGATACGACAGAGACGTATCAGTATCCCCAAGCTTAATTCCTGCTCATCCTCGAGTAGGTAAATGATAAAAAGAAAAATATTTTTTGATGTGGAATGCTACCAAGCATAATCTTGATCATATATCTAATCATGGCATGAATATTAAGACACGAGTGATTCAAAGCAATAGTCTATAATTTGACATAGAGACATCAATACTCACGCATCCCAACAAACAATTATGGCTTTCAAAATATCAATGCTAAAGAACACTATCCCTAGAAAATCGTATAGTCTTGTCATGCTCCATCTTCTTAACACAAAGTATTTATCATGTACTACCACGGTGTCAGCCAAGCAATTGGTTCATACTTTTTAACACGCTTCAGCTTTTTCAACTCCCACGCAATACATGACTGCAAGACATGGATATAGCACTATGGGTGGAATGGAATATGGTGGTACATATTAATTAAGAGAAGACAGAAAAGGTAAGAAAGTTTCACATCAACGTGACTAATCAACGGGCTATGGAGATGCCCATCTATTGATATCAATGCGAGGAGTAGGGATTGCCATGCAACGGATGCACTAAGAGCTATAAGTGTATGAAAGCTCAATATGAAAACTAAGTGGGTGTGCATCTAACTCTATAATGGAAAAATCACACTAGTATATGAAAGTGACAACATAGGAGACTCTCCATATGAAGAACATGGTGCTACTTTGAAGCACAAGTGTGGAATTTGCATGCCCCTTCTCTCTTCTTCTCTAATTTTTTTCTTGGGCTCTTTTTGCCCTCACTTTTTTTGGGTTTTTTCTTTTCTTTTCTTTTTTCTTTTTGTCTAGAGTCTCATCCCGACTTGTGGGAGAAACATAGTCTCCATCATCTTTTCCTCACTGGGACATGCTCAAATAATGAATAATGATCATCATCACACTTATATTTACATACAACTCAATATTACTACTCGATACCTAGAACAAAGTATGACTCTATATGAATGCCTCTAGCAGTGTACAAGGATGTGCAACGATCTAGCATAGCAGGGATATCAAAAAACATAAAATCCATGGAAACATCATGATAGCTATCTAACCATCATGCAAAGGTGTCAAAAAAACCATCATGCAAAGCAATATGACAATGAATGCTCAAGTCATGAAATTGGAAGTGGTGAAGGTTGCATGGCAATATATCTTGGAATTGCTATGGAAATGCCATAATAGGTAGGTATGGTGGCTATTTTGAGGAAGATATAATAAGGCTTATGTGTGATAGAGCATATCATATCACAGGGTTTGGATGCACTGATGAAGTTTGCACCACGTCTCGAGGTGAGAAAGGGCAATGCACGGTACCAAAGAGACTAGCAAATTGCGAAAAGGTAAGAGTGCATATAATCCATGGACTCACATTAGTCATAAAGAACTCATATACTTATTGCTAAAGTTTATTAGCCCTCTAAGCAAGGTACTACTGCGCATGCCCCAAGGAGGGGGTTCGTAGGATTTAACCATCGCGCGCCCCTGACCTCCACGCAAAGGAAGACAATCAATAATAAATCATGCTCCAATTTCATAGCATAACGAGAGACTATGCATGCATGCTTCGGGAATCACAAACATTAACACCAATATTCTTACTAACTACAACCGTTTACCAATTCCTCCCACGTATTCCATCTCTATGTTGCAAAACTATTGCAAGGAATCAAACATATCATATTCAGTGATCCAGAAGTGTCGGGGAATCAGGAATGACACCTACGGGATCCCATGGGGAGTCCCTTCTACGGTTGGCGGGGCATGGGGCTACGCAAGGAGCGGGTCTAGAAGATCAACACATGGGGGGGGGGGGTTCTTTACCCAGGTTCGGGCCGCAAACGATGTATAAAACCCTAGTCCCACTTTGTGTGTATTTAGTGTTCTTGAGCTCTTGAACTAGCTGCGGTGCATGTCTAGTCCAAAAAGTCTGAATCCTTCCTCAGTACGCCTCGTGCCTCCTTTTATATGTCAAAGGGGTTGCCACAGTGGCACATAGGAGGTGGAAAGTATGTAAAGTGTACAAGTCTATCGCCTCGCACCGTAGGACAAACACATTTAATGTGCTGCCGACATGCCCTCTTGCTTTATCGGGGACGACAAAGAAGCTCATCCTGTCCGTTGCCGCCTCGCCTCACTCTGACGCGCGTCTAAGCTGACAAGGCATGCAGCGCCACGCTGGCTGGCTGGCTGCTGAGCTGGTGCGGTGGCAGGGTCTTCATGAAGATCTGCATGCCACGACACAGATGCTTTGGCTAGTTTGGCCAAGAAGTTACACGCTACGCAGGCGCTCGCCTAGTTGCCAGGCTGGCAGCCATGTCAGAACAGGTGTGGGGCAGCAAAACTCTGGCAAGTGCGGGCCTGGCCTCAGCCCCGCAGATGCCCTCGACAAGGGTCTTGCCAGGGTCTCATGGCCGTCCCCAGCACCCTTGCCGGGAGGTCTTCGTCTGCCCCCGGCAAGGAACTTGCCGGGGGCCTTCGTCTTCTAGTTTCTATCTAGATCCGTAGGCCTTTGGGCTTCACAAAGATCAGCATGCCACCATGCAGGCGCTCCCAAGCCTTGGTGTTGACGTTGTCGATGGCGTCATAACTCTCAGGCTCAAGGGTGGCGGTCTTGCTAGTGTTGGGCAAGTTGCCCCGGTAAGGCTCTTGCCGGGGCCACATAGGCCGCCCCGGCAAGGGACTTGCCGAGGAAAGCTCACCTTGTCTCTTCGCTCTTCATGCTTCTGTCTTGAGTACTGCCTTGGCAGCCTTGTACCTTCGCTTCCTCTGCCCCGCCCAGCATGGCCTTAGGTGTGGCTACGACTGCCCGTGCACAAGTAAAGGGGTGCCAAAGGTCCCCTACTTTTGTACACCGACAGGAGCCCTCGGGCCCGGGCCACACATAAGCACAAAGCGTTGTTTGTCCAGGCCCAGAACGGTGAACAGGCACATGTGGCAGAGTTTTAACTGCGGTAACTCCTTCGTTAGTTGCGCTTCCCCACGACCCGCATTGAGTGCTTGACATGGGTGTCGTGCGTGGAACACTCGCAGCATGCTTGCGTCACCTTGTTGTGAATAGTAAAGATACGGCCCCGCGTCTTCCCCATAAAAAGAGGAAACTACAGGGGCGCTGCTCATTTACCCTCTGTGCCCTTTCCAATCTTGGAACCGCCGTTCCCCTCTTCTTCTCCAAGCGCGAACCAAAGCTTTCCCCTCTGCTCGCCACCGCCACCGCCGTACCCCCATTGCTCTCGATCCCTTACCTCTTCTCAGCCGCCATGGCGCCCAACACAGGCAAGGGCAAGGGAGTGTCCAAGGACGCCGAGGAGAAAGAGGCGCCGGAGAGCGAGTTGGTGGAGATGTGGGCGGAATGCGCCCTCTTCACCTCGACGGTCGACGCGCTCACCCTCAAGGAGAAGTTCAGGCCCCTGTGGGGGACGGAGATATCGGGGCACCCCCACCATGCGTATCATCCCTGCCTCCTTTGCCAAGGTCGGCCCAAATCGGTACCCCTTCTTTGTCGATTACTTCTCTTGTGGGCGCTGCCCCCCTTTCTCTGATTTCTTCAACGACATTATGCACACCTACGGCTTCCATCTTATGGATTTTACGCTGACTGCCATGGTGTGCATGGCCTTCTTTGCCCACCTTTGTGAGGGCTTTGCCGGAGTACATCCCAGCACGGCGCTCTTCCGCCACTACTTCACCCCTCGCATCCAGCCAAGGGGTGCCATCTCTGGATGCATCACCTAGATCCCGAGGACCCAGGGGCACGTACCTGGAGGGCGCCCAGAAGGAGAGGTAGGAAGAGTGGCAGGGCTAGTGGTGCTAGATCATGGAGGCAGATCCGCAGGTGTTCTGCCGGGTCCGTCGGGAGTCGCCGGTTCGCAAAAAGGACTGGGGCGATGTCGACGCTGATGAGAAGAAGATAACAGTTCCAGGATCCATCGTCTCACCTCGACCGGGCACACTCTCGAGATGATCGGGGCCGATTTCATCCGTCGCTGGATTGCCCCGCTACGTAATAAGGGGAGGCCGGCCTGGGACTTCAGGAATGCGGCCGACATCAAGAGGTTGCGCCTCGGTCTGAATCACAACTTCACGGTGCTGTAGCACACCCACCTCTGCCAGAGGCTTTTTCAGCTCAAGGTTGGCGAGGTCGGTAGGGTCGAGAGGACCGGCAAGGCCGAGAAGACCGGCAAGGCTGGCAAAGCTGGTAAGTCTCTGTTTGGGTTGCCGGTGGAGGTGGTCCCGCTAAGTAACAACTCTTGCCAGACCACCATCATCGGCATGATGCCGGTCTTCAACACTCACGGCCTCGACCCAACTTGGGCCGAGCCAGATGCAGAGCTGGTGCAGGAATTCTTCGACAACTTATCGGAGACGTACGTTCGTGACGAGCCACGGCTCATCTGCGACACCACCGAGGAGGAGCTAGCGTATATCGCCACCCGGGCGGAGGAGGCAACGCTTGCCGAGGAGGCCGGCAGCCTCAGCACCATGGAGGACAAGGCCGACGTGGCCGCACAGGAGAGAAAGTTCGCCGAGTGGATGGGAGCTGCCGGGGGTCCAGAGGCGCCAGCGCTGGGGTCCCCCTTATTGAAGACATGGTCAAGGAGTCGGCCGAAGAGGAGACCGAGGCGGATGACCCCCCGTCCCCGGGGAGAAAACATGTCCTGCGGTGGGCTAGCTCCGACGAGCCGGTCCGGCCTGGCAGAACCACGCAGCGGCAACAGGCCCAGGCGCAGCCCGCGCGCGAGACGAGGGTTGTGGCAGCGAAGAAGGTTGTGGTCGCCGCTTCTTCCTCATCAAGAGGCGCAAGATGCCTTCGCCCCCCCCCTCCCCCCGCGGACTCCGCCCCGGAGGCCAACTTCGACCTTGGATCCTTCAGCCTGAAGAGGAAGAGGAGGCCGGCAGAGGAGGACAAGTAAGCATCTCGCCCTCCATCCTTTATGACACTCAGCCTGTGCCATCTTCCCTAACTTGATTTTATCCTTGCAGCGACACGGAGACGCTGGCCCAGAGGGTGGCAAAGAGAGCCAAGGCTTCGACGGGTGTCCAGCCCCCGACGAGCGCTCCGCGCACGCCGGCATTGGTGGTGATCATCCTGGACAACAGCGCTCGACGCAGCCCCTGCTTCAGCCCCCAGCGTGAGTTCATCATTCACTCCCCACCGGCAGGCGTTGGGGCATGAATCCTTGGTGCCGACCTTGCCGGGTTTGCAGGAGGAGAGCGGAAACAGGAGGAGCCATTGAGGGCCACCCCCGACACGCCGCCCTCGTCAACCACGCCACCCAGAGGGGCGTCACCGGCTAGGGCACCTTCCGCCGAGCGCACGCACATGGAGGAGGAGGAGGAGGCAAGCATGGGCACCGGTGGCTCCGTCCCGGCAACGAACGTTGGTGGGGAGGGAACCACTTCTGCTCAGCTCGACATAGGTAAGCGGCCTGCTTCCCATCCCTTGCTATCTCTGCCATGCCATGTCGTCTCTTGTTTCTTTGTTCTGAACTTTGATTTCGGCCCTACTTCATCCTCCTTTCTGGTTTCCAGACCCTACTTCGTCGGACCAGGTGGACAGCGACACCGTCATCGAGGAGGTCGCCAGGGATCGAGGCTGACGAAGCCGCCAAGTCTGCTGCCGAGGAGGCCGGCAAGGGGGCTGCCGGGGAGACCACCAAGGAGCCTACCGGGGAGGCTCGCAAAGCCACTGCCGAGGAGGCCGCCAAGGAGCCTGCCGGGGAGGGGATGGCCGATGACCAACCTTC
Organism: Triticum urartu; assembly: GCF_003073215.2. NCBI lineage: Eukaryota > Viridiplantae > Streptophyta > Magnoliopsida > Poales > Poaceae > Triticum > Triticum urartu. The sequence goes on along the minus strand of NC_053025.1, from coordinate 259,850,570 downwards.
CTCCCCCGCAGCCCCCGCCTCGGGCTAGTACTTGAAGGTGGGTGATGATCTGTTCATCAGCCTCCCAGGGACGGCAAGCACCAGAGCGACAGACGAAGGGGAGGTTTTCGATGATGCGGCACTCGCCACCGCCGGGCTCCAGATTTTTGACGAACCGAGCGCTGGCGGCGGCGGTTCTGAAGAGGACCAGCTTCTCGAGCCATGAGTGCCAACTTCCAGAAGCTTCAGGCGCTCCACCGTGCTCGCCAAGACAAAGTGAAATCTAGGATGGCGGCAGTGGACAGGGCGGAGGCTGATTTTGAGGAGCGTGTCGCTCATACGCAGGTCTGGTTTGGCGAGGCCATGGAGGAACTGAGGATTGCCCAGGTTGAGCTAGATGAGAGCAAGCGAGAGCTCATCCTGTAGCAGGCCGACATCAAGAACGCCCAAGAGGCAGCGAAGGAACATGCCGCTAAGGAAGCAGCTGCCCCAGGAGCTGGAGAAGAGGCATAGGGACGCACTCGATGCTCTGGCCCTAGACCACGCCGACAAGCTAGAGTAGGAGCAGATGGAGTAGGAGGAGCTGAAGAAGAAGGACTTGGAGCTAACGGAGGAGAGGGACACGGCCAACCGCACTCTGGCGGATTCGCAGGTCACCGTCTCTGACCAGATCAAGCTGTTCTCTGAGGCCAACAGCTCCATTGATGATCTGAAGTTGCAACTGGGCGCCTTGGAGGGGGACGCTTTCAGAGGTCACGGCCCGGGAGGGTACCCTGAACAAGGCCCTCGAGACCGAAAAGCGGCTGCGGAGTGATGACGCCGCCGCCCATAAGGACTATGTGGGCGGCGTAAATCTCTGGATCAGCCGTCTCATTGACGTTGCAGAGAAGCTCACCGTGCAGCTAACCGTCATAGGCATGCCGGACGTCAGGTTCTCCCAGGAGGTGAACACAAGCCCCAATGCCAGGCTGACCTTGTTCTTCAAGCGTGTCCTCAACGCCCTGGAGCAGCTCTGCTCCAATCGAGCGACCTATCTGGCCAATGAGTCCCGGAGGCTTTGCCGGCGTGCCCTGACCAAGGTGCTCACCAATGTGGCATTCTGGAACCCCATCGTCGACTTCGCCAACGCGCTTGAGAGCTTGCCGAAGGGCACGGACCTCGCGGCGCTTGATGAGCGTATCGAGCCCATCATCAGCCACGTCGATGGAGTCAAGAGGGTGGAGGGCCAGAGCCAGGACTAGCCACCCTGTTTCTCCTAGCCACTGCGAGTTCATGCCTAAGATAATTTATCTTAAGTTAGAATCGCGACAATTACTGATGTAATATAACTCTATAGTACTTTGAAATGAAGCATGCTATCTTCCCGTTCGATCTTTCCTTATACGTACACACCGTATGCCTAGTTGGATAGGTTTGCCGGCGCGTAAACCCATGTTGTGGCGCTTTGAGGAACGGATCCTTAGCAGCCTGCTGGGGGGCGCTTGCTGCCAGACAAGCCACCTTGCCATTCTCAGCGCAGCCGCTTGAACTGTTGAGGAGACTCAAAACAGAACAAGGGCGTTGCCAATAGCGGAAGGGTTCCCTTGCATGCAGGTTTTCCATACAAGGAGCAAAATCCTCCGAGGAAGGTAAACCTACAAAAAGGAATTTGCTCAAGGTTCTGCGTGACTTAGCTTTTCCATCACCACGTGGATGGTTGTTCCGGCTGCGGATGGCACCGCCTTGCCTAGCTGATGGCACCGGAGCGTGGCTGATCAAATTTGCTCAAGGAATCGATGAGTTGACTTCAAAACCGGATTTTCACAGCCTCAGCCCCCCCTACCTAGCGCGCCAAGGATGTCGGGGAATCAGGAACAACACCTATGGGATCCCTTGGGCAGTCCCTTCTATGGTTGGCGGGGCGTGGGGCTGCACAAAGAGCGGGTCTAGCAGATCAACACATGAGGGGGGATTTTTACCCAGGTTCGGGCTACAAATGATGCATAAAACCCTAGTCCTGCTTTGTGTGTATTTAGTGTTCATGATCTCTTGAACTAGCTGTGGTGGATGCCTAGTCCAAAAAATCTGAATCCTTCCTCAGTACGCCTCGGGCCTCCTTTTATATGTCAAAGGGGTTGCCACAGTGGCACACAGGAGGTGGAATGTATGTACGGTGTACAAGTCTATCGCCTGGCACCATAGGACAAAAGCATTTAATGCGCTGCCGACGTGCCCACTTTTTTTATAGGGGACGGCAAAGAAGCTCGTCCCGTTCGTCGCCGCCTCGCCTCACTCTGACGTGCGTCTAAGCTAAAGAGGCATGCAGCGCCACGCTGGCTGGGTGGCTGCTGAACTGGTGCGGTGGCAGGGTCTTCACAAAGAATTGCATGCCACCACGTAGGTGATTTGGCTAGTTTGGCCTAGAAGCTGCACGCTGCCACGCAGGCGCTCGCCTAGTTGGCGGGCTGGCCACCATGTCGGAAGAGGTGCGGGGCAGTGAAACTCTAGCAAGTGCGGGGCTGGCCTCGTTCCTGCAGATGCCCTCGGCAAGGGTCTTGCCGGGGTCTCGTGGCCGTCCCCGGCAAGGGTCTTGTCGGGGGGGTCTTTGTCTGCCCCTGGCAAGGATCTTGCCGGGGGCCTTCGTCTTCTCATTTCTATCATGATTCGCAGGCCTTTGGGCTTCACAAAGATCAGCATGCCACCATGGAGGCACTCCCGAGCCTTGGTCTTGGCGTTGTCGATGACTTCATAACTCTCGGGCTCAAGCGTGGCATTCTTGCTGGTGTTGGGCAAGTTGCCCCGGTAAGGCTCTTGCCAGGACCACGTAGGCCACCCCCGGTAAGGGCCTTGTCGGGGAAAACTCACCTTGTCTCTTCGCTCTTCATGCTTCTGGCTTGAGTGCTACCTTCGCTGTCTTGTACCTTTGCTTCCTATGCCCCGCCCACCACGGCCGCAGGTGTGGCTACGACGACCCGTGCACAAGTAAAGGGGTACAGAAGGGCCCCTACTTTTGTACACCGACAAGAAGCTTTATGTAGGAGTTTATGACTAACCATGTGAATGATCAATTCCTGTTGACTCTCTAAATATATATAAGTGAAGCAAGAGTGTTTAATTCTTTCTAAAAAATACCATGCTCTTAATAAATATAAGTGAAGCAAACAAGCATTCTACAAATAACGGTTTTCCATGTGCAGAGAAACAGGCAATCCAAACTTCAAATGATATAAGTGAAGCACATGAAGCATTCTATAAAGCTATACCCAAAGATATAAGTGAAGTGCAATGAGCATTCTATAAATCAACCATGGACTATCTCATACCAGCATGGTGCATAAAAGAAAAATGTAAAATAAACACAAAAGATGCTCCAAGATTTACGCATATCACGTGAACGAAATGAAAACCAGAACATACCTATACTTGTTGAAGAAAGATGGGATGCCTTCCGGGGCATCACCAAGATTAGACTCTTGAGTCTCCTTGAATATTTACTATGGGTGCCTTGGTTATCCCCAAGCTTTAACTCTTACCTCTCCACCCTATCCTCATATCGAGACCTCATTGATCTTTGAACACTTCATCCACACAAAACTCAACAGAAAGCTCGTGATATCCGTTAAAATAATAATACAAATCAATACTTTCAATACTATTGTGAACCCATTCATATTTTGTTTGTGCATTGTAGCTACCGTATTATTACTTCTCCATGTCTTATACCACTGATACAATCGATAGTTTCATCAAAATAACCAAAACAATGCATCAAAAAACAGAATCTGTCAAAAACAGGACAATCTGTAGCAATCGGAACATTGACCATACTTATGTAGCTCCAAAAATTCTGAACATTTAGGAAAAAATATAAAATTTGCATAGAAGTACTGTGTAAAAATTTCTAAAACTTTTGATGTTCCAGTAAAAAATGAAAATTCATGCACTACAGCAAAAGTTTATGTTTTTGCACCGGACATATCAACAAGCAATCTAATCATCCTAAAGGCAAATCTTGGCACATTATTTTTTATAATGCAATGGATTTGCACAAGGGGAAAATTATTTTTGTTGAAAAGTTTTTGTAATTGAGATTTACAAAGTTTCCATGGGCATGAACAAAGTTCAAGGACGTCCCCCACTTCAACGATGTTTGTCTTTCACACTTCCACTTTTCTTTTTGAAAAGTTTTAAGTTCCCCTCTATATTTTTTCTTTTTAAACTTTATAAAAGCACACAACAGAATAAAATGACTCTCTAAAACTTCTGGGTTGTCTCCCCGACAGCGCTTTCTTTAAAGCCATTAAGCTAGGCATAAAGTGCTCAAGTAATCAATCCACCCGGATCACAAGGTATATCAAAGCTAATTTTAATTAGCAACGATTTATAATTTAGTAGTGAGCACAAAGCAACATATATCATGCAACAACGAAGTCTAACTCTCTTCCTATCCATCGGCATGTCATAAAAGAACAATTCATGCACATCAAGTAAAGGCCAATACATAGCATAAGTAGTTTCTTGCAATTTTACCATTTTGGAAACGTAGAGAGGCGGAGATGTAGTTCCTCTCTCATAATTGCAAGTAGGAGCAGCAAGCACCTACGTATTATATTCATCAAAATCATCATGTGCAAAGGTAAAAAGGCAACCCATCAATGTAATCCTTAATGGGTGCAAACTTCTCCGATATAGTGCAGTTGGGAGATTTCAAAAAGATAATAGGACTATCAAATGAATCAATGGGATCATAGCAATTATCATAGCATTCATCCTTCAGTAAGAACGAAAGGACATTAAACAATGTACGAGTCTAAGAGTTAATCTCATTAGAAGGTGGGTGATACGTCTCCAACATATCTATAATTTTTTATTGTTCCATGTTATTATATTATCTATTTTGGTTGTTTAATGGGCTTTAATATGATGTTTTATATTATTTTTGGGACAAACCTATTAACCATAGGCCCAGTGCCAATTTCTGTTTTTTGCCTATTTCAGTGTTCCGTAGAAAAGGAATATCAAATGGAATCCAAACGGAACGAAACCTTCGCGAGGATCTTTCTTGGAGCAAACACAAACCAGGAGACTTGGAGTGGAAGTCTGGAACTCCGTGAGGCTTCCACAAGATAGGAGGGTGTGCTCAGGGGGGTAGGCGCGCCCCCACCCTCGTGGCCCCACGGAGCTCCATCGACGTACTTCTTTTGCCTATATATACTCTTATACCCTAAAAACATCAGGGGAGCCACGAAACCACTTTAACACCACCACAACCTTTTGTACCCGTGAGATCCCATCTGGGGCCTTTTCCGGCGATCTGTCGAAGGGGGATTCAATCACGGAGGGCTTCTACATCAACACCATAGCCTCTCCGATGATGTGTGAGTAGTTTACCACAGACCTTCGGGTCCATAGTTATTAGCTAGATGGCTTCTTCTCTCTCTTTGGTTCTCAATACAAAGTTCTCCTCGATGTTCTTGGAGATCTATTCGATGTAATACTTTTTGCGGTGTGTTTGTCGAGATCCGATGAATTGTGGATTTATGATCAAGTTTATCTATGAATCATATTTGATATCTTTGCAAGTCTCTTCGAATTATCGGTTTAGTTTGGCCTACTAGATTGATCTTTCTTGCAATGGGAGAAGTGGTTAGCTTGAGGTTCAATCTTGCGGTGTCCTTTCCCAGTGACAGTAGGGGCAACAAGGCACATATTGTATTATTGCAATCGAGGATAAAAAGATGGGGTTTATATCATATTGCTTGAGTTTATCCGTCTACATCATGTCATCTTGCCTAAAGCATTACTCTGTTCTTATGAACTTAATGCTCTAGATGCATGCTGGATAGCGGTCGATGTGTGGAGTAATAGTAGTAGATGCAGAATCGTTTCGGTTTACTTAACACGGACGTGACACCTATATTTCATAATCTTTGCCTAGATATTCTCATAACCATGCAGACTTGTATCAATTGCTGGGCAGTAATTTGTTCACCCACCGTAATACATGCTATCGTGAGAGAAGCCACTAGTGAAACCTATGGCCCCCGAGTCTCTTTCTTATTATACTGTATCTCTTTTTATTATCATCACATCTCATTTACTATTTTGCAATCTTTACTTTCCAATCTATACAACAAAAATACCAAAAATATTTATCTTACTATCTTCATCAGATCTCACTTTCGCAAGTGACCGTTAAGGGATTGACAACCCCTTTATCGCGTTGGTTGCAAGGTTCTTGATTGTTTGTGCAGGTACTAGGTGACTTGCGTGTTATCTCCTACTCAATTGATACCCTGGTTCTCAAAACTTAGGCTACTTTGCTACATCATCCTTTACTCTTCAAGGGAAAACCAATGCATGCTCAAGAGGTATCAAGAAGAATTTCTGGCGCCGTTGCCGGGGAGATCTACGCTCAAGTCAAGACATACCAAGTACCCATCATAAAGTCTTCTCCCTCGCATTACATTATTTGCCATTTGCCTCTCGTTTTCCTCTCCCCCACTTCACCTTTGCCCTTTTCTTTCACCCTTCTTCCGTTTGATCTTGTGTTACCATGTACCTTATTTTTGCTTGCATCTTCGCTTGCTAAAAGTTTATGGATCCCCATACACTTTCTAATCTCTTTAAGATATCCAATTATGATGAACCTATTGCTAGTGAGTTGAGTGCACTAGATTATCTTTATGAGGTTTTGCTTGAAATTCGTGAATCTGAAAAGTGTGATGAATTACTTTATGAAGCGGTTCACGATAAATCTTTGAATAAAAAGCATGATTGCAATGATTATATTATAAATTCTATTGATGTAAATTATGCTAATAATATGCAAAACCCTAAGCTTGGGGATGCTAGTTTTGCTATTTCACCTTCTTGTTGCAATGATCATGATTGGGGTGATTCTTCTTATGATCTTGAAAAAATATTTAAGCCCCATGATGAATATGATATTGATAATAATGTTTGCAATAATATTGAAAGTGAGTTAGGAAGAGTGGCAACTTTAGATCCCACATATTTGGAGAATGTTCAATCTTATGAAGTTTTTGATAAAAGTGGGTTTGGATAGGTCATGACTTTAGTTAATGTTAATCCCACTATTTTGGAAGAGTGTCAACTTTGCATACATGTGGATCTTGTTAAGAATATGTTTTATGATAGCTATATTGTTGAATTTTCTTATGATCCTACATGTAATTATTATGAGAGAGGAAAATATGGTTGTAGAAATTTTCATGTTACTAAATTACCTCTCGTTATGTTGAGATTGCTATTGTTTCTTTCCGCTTCCTTGCATATGCTAGTTTTTGCTTGCCTTGATAATTTGTTTGCCTATAAGATTCCTATGCATAGGAAGTATGTTATACTTAGATGTGTTTGTCACATGTTTTATGATGCTCTCTTTGTGCTTCAATTCTTGTCTTTCATGTGAGCATCATTGCAATCTCTTCGCCTAGCTAGGGGCTTTAAAGAATAGCGCTTGTTGGGAGGCAACCCAATTTTATTTTTGTTCCTGTTTAGTAATAAATAATTTATCTATCCTATGTTATGATTTTTTTTTATGTTTTAATTAGTGTTTGTGCCAAGTAAAGCCTTTAAGATCTTCTTGGGTGATTGTTGTTTGATCTTGCTGATAAATACAGAAAGTATGCGCTCATGAAAATAATATTCATTTTTCACCAGAGAGTGATAAAATACCAATTCCAGCTTCAGTAGATCAATATACAAATATTTAGGTCTTCCTAATATCTCAGAATTTTTGGAGTTACATAAGTATTCGAAACCTCTAGATTGCTACAGACTATTCTGTTTTGACAGATTCTGTTTTTCGTGTGTTGTTTGCTTATATTGATGAATCTATGGGTAGTATCGGGGGGTTTGAACCATAGAGAAGTTGGAATACAGTAGGTTTAACACCAATATAAATAAATAATGAGTAAATTACAATACATTAAAGTGGTGGTTTGCTTTCTTATACTAACGGAGCTCATGAGATTTTCTGTTGAGTTTTGTGTTGAGAAGTTTTCAAGTTTTTGGGTAAAGATTTGATGGATTTTGGAACAAGGAGTGGCAAGAGCCTAAGCTTGGGTATGCCCATGGCACCCCGAGGTAAAATTCAAGGACAACCAAAAGCCTAATCTTGGGGATGCCCCGGAAGGCATCCCCTCTTTCGTCTTCGTCTATCGTTATCTTTACTTGAGGCTATATTTATTCACCACATGATATGTGTTTTTCTTGGAGCGTCTTGTATGATTTGAGTCTTTGCTTTTTAGTTTAACACAATCATCCTTGCTGTACACACCTTTTGGGAGAGACACACATGAATCCGAATTTATTAGAATACTCTATGTGCTTCACTTATATCTTTTGAGCTAGATAATTTTTCTCTAGTGCTTCACTTGTATCTTTTTAGAGCACGGTGGTGGTTTTATTTTATAGAAATTATTGGTATCTCATGATTTACTTACATAATTTTGAGAGTCTTTTAGAACATCATGGTAATTTTCTTTGGTTATAAAATTAGTCCTAATATGATGGGCATCCAAGATGGGTATAATAAAAACTTTCATATAGAGTGCATTAAAAACTATGAGAAGTTTGATACTTGATAATTGTTTTGAGATATAAAGATGGTGATATTAGAGTCATGCTAGTTGAGTAATTATGAAATTGAGAAATACTTGTGTTGAGGTTTGCAAGTCCCGTAGCATGCACATATGATAACCTTTGTGTGACAAATTTGAAGCATGAGGTGTTCTTTGATTTCCTTCCTTATGAGTGGCTGTCGGGGACGAGAGATGGTATTTTCCTACCAATCTATCCCCTAGGAGCATGCGCGTAGTGCTTGGTTTTGATGACTTGTAGATTTTTTCAATAAGTATGTGAGTTCTTTATGACTAATGTTGAGTCCATGGATTATACGCACTCTCACCCGTCCACCATTGCTAGCCACTTTTGTGCCGGGCAACTTTCATCGGTATAATAAACCCATCATTTTCCTTCCTCAAAACATCCACCATACCTACCTATTATGGAATTTCCATAGCCATTCCGAGATATATCGCCATGCAACTTTCCACCGTTCCGCTTATTATGGCGCGCTTCATCATAGTCATATTGCTTTGCATGATCATGTAGTTGACATCGTATTTTTGGCATGGCCACCATTCATAATTTTTATACATGTCACTCTTGATTCATTTCACATCCCAGTACACCGCCGGAGGCATTCACATAGAGTCATATTTTGTTCTAAGTATCGAGTTGTAATTCTTGAGTTGTAAGTAAATAAAAGTGTGATGATCTTCATTATTAGAACATTGTCCCATGTGAGGAAAGGATGATGGAGACAATGATTCCCCCACAAGTCGGGATGAGACTCCGGACGAAAAAAAGAGGCCAAAAAAAAGAAGGCCCAACAAAAAAACAATGAGAGAAAAAGAGAGAAGGGGCAATGTTACTATCCTTTTTCCACACTTGTGCTTCAAAGTAGCACCATGATCTTCATGATAGAGAGTCTCTTATATTGTCACTTTCATATACTAGTGGGAACTTTTCATTATAGAACTTGGCTTGTATATTCTAATGATGGGCTTCCTCAAATTTCCCTAGGTCTTCGTGAGCAAGCAAGTTGGATGCACACCCACTTAGTTTCTTTTGTTGAGCTTTCATACAGTTATAGCTCTAGTGCATCCGTTGCATGGCAATCCCTACTCACTCACATTGATATCTATCGATGGGCATCTCCATAGCCCATTGATATGCCTAGTTGATGTGAGACTATCTTCCTCCTTTTTCCCTTCTCCACAACCACCATTCTATTCCACCTATAGTGCTATGTCCATGGCTCGTGCTCATATATTGCGTGAAAGTTGAAAAAGTATGAAACAATTGCTTGGCTTGTCATTAGAGTTGTGCATGATGGGAGCATTTTGTGTGACGAAAATGAAGCATGGCCAAACTATATGATTTTGTAGGGATGAGCTTTCTTTGTCTATGTTATTTTGAGAAGACATAATTGCTTGGTTAGTATGCTTCTAGTATTATTATTTTTATGTCAATATTAAACTTTTGTCTTGATTCTTTTGGATCTGAATATTCATGCCACAATAAATAAAATTACATTGAAATTATGTTAGGTAGCATTCCGCATCAAAAATTCCGTTTTTAATATTTACCTACTCGAGCACGAGCAGGAATTAAGCTTGGGGATGCTTGATACGTCTCCAACATATCTATAATTTTTGATTGTTCCATGCTACTATATTATCTATTTTGGATGTTTAATGGGCTTTAATATGCTATTTTATATTATTTTTGGGACTAACCTATTAACCGGAGGCCTAGTGCCAGTTTTTGTTTTCTTGCCTATTTCAGTGTTTCATATAAAAGGAATATCAAACTGAACGAAACCTTCGCGAGGATCTTTCTTGGAACAAACACAAACCAGGAGACTTGGAGTGGAAGTATGGAACTCCGCGAGGCTTCCAAGAGATAGGAGGGCGAGCCCGGGGGTAGGCGCGTCCCCCACCCTCGTGGGCCCCACGGAGCTCCACCGACGTACTTCTTTCACCTATATATACTCTTATACCCTAAACACATCAGGGGGAGCCACGAAACCATTGGGGATTCGATCATAGAGGGCTTCTACATCAACACCATAGCCTCTCTAATGATGTGTGAGTAGTTTACCACAGACCTTCGGGTCCATAGTTATTAGCCAGATGGCTTCTTCTCTCTCTTTGGTTCTCAATACAAAGTTCTCCTTGATTTTCTTGGAGATCTATTCGATGTAATACTTTTTGTGGTGTGTTTGCCGAGATCCGATGATTTGTGGATTTATGGTCAAGTTTATCTATGAATAATATTTGGTTCTTCTCTGAATTCTTATATGCATGATTTGATATCTTTGCAAGTCTCTTCGAATTATGGGTTTAGTTTGGCCTACTAGATTGATCTTTCTTGCAATGGGAGAAGTGCTTAGCTTTGGGTTCAATCTTGCGGTGTCCTTTCCCTGTCACAGTAGGGGCAGCAAGGCATAGATTCTATTGTTGCCATCGAGGATAAAAAGATGGGGTTTATATCATATTGCTTGAGTTTATCCATCTACATCATGTCATATTGCCTAAAGCATTACTCTATTCTTATGAACTTAATACTCTAGATGCATGCTGGATAGCGGTCGATGTGTGGAGTAATAGTAGTAGATGCAGAATCGTTTTGGTCTACTTAACACGGACTTGATGCTTATATTTCATAATCATTACCTAGATATACTCATAACCATGCGCTCTTCTATCAATTGCTCGGTAGTAATTTGTTCACCCACCGTAATACATGTTATCATGAGAGAAGCCACAAGTGAAACCTATGGCCCCTGGGTCTCTTTCTTATTATATTGCATCTCTTTTTATTTACATCGCATCTTGTTTACTATTTTGCAATCTTTACTTTCCAATCTATACAACAAAAATACCAAAAATATTTATCTTACTATCTTTATCAGATCTCACTTTCGCAAGTGACCGTGAAGGGATCGACAACCCCTTTATCGTGTTGGTTGCGAGGTTCTTGATTGTTTGTGCAGGTACTAGGTGACTTGCGTGTTATCTCCTACTGGATTGATGCCTTAGTTCTGAAAAACTGAGGGAAATACTTACGCTACTTTGCTGCATCACCCTTTCCTCTTCAAGGGAAAACTAGTTGGCACGGGTGATGAATCCGCTCTTCCTCCTTTTGTTCTTCACTCTCCTCATCATCTTTTTCATCCAATGAGCTCACAGTTACATCTATTTCTTCTTCCATAGTTCCATGCAAAATATTAGTCTCTTCTTGGATAGTGAAGACTTTCTCAATGAACACATCAATATCGGCATTGTATTGATAGTTTTCACAGCAATATTTAAGTATAGCAAAATTTCTAGGTCTATAAACAAAATCATCATAATCTTTATAAACAGAGATTCAATTTCGTAAGCACCCTTAAGAGCAACAAATTCTTCTATTCGTTCCACATCATGGTAAGCATATCTACCATTAGCATAAGAAGCCAAGGTTTCATTATCATTAAATTTGCATGAAAAAGGGAAGGTGTGGATCCTTCATCCTAGAGCAATGATACTTCTCCAACGTAACTACTTTTTCTCATGCTTTTCCACTTGTTTTGGAATCTAATTTGCATGATTTGAATGAAACTAACCCCGGACTGAAGGTGTTTTCAGCAGAACAACCATTGTGTTGTTTTTGTGCAGAAATAAAAGTTCCCGGAATGGAACGGAACTTTTTGAGGATTTTTTATATCAATAATAAGAATTACTGGAGCCAAGACCCACCAGAGAGGGGCCCTTGGGTGGGCACAACCCACCAGGGCGCGCCCCCCTCTCCTAGCGCGCCCACGTGGGTTGTACCCACCTGGTGGCCCTGCTGATGACCCCCTGATACTATAAAATCGCATTATTCGAGAAAAAATCAGGGAGAAAGAATTATCACGATCCACGAGACGGAGCCGCCGCCAAGCCCTGTTCTTCCTCGGGAGGGCAGATCTGGAGTCCGATTAGGGCACCAGAGAGTGGATCTTTGTTCTTCATCATCACCAACCCTTCTCCATCGCCAATTCCATAATGCTACCCACCGGAAGTGAGTAATTCCTTCGTAGGCTCGCTGGTTGGTGAGGAGTTGGATGAGATTCATCATGTAATCAAGTTAGTTCTGTTAGGGCCCGATCCATAGTATCCACTATGTTCTTAGATTGATGTTGCTATGACTTTTCCATGCTTAATGCTTGTCACTTTGGGCCCGGGTGCCATGATTTCAGATCTGAACCGTTTATGTTATCATCATTATATCCATGTTCTAGATCTGATCTTGCAAGTTATAGTCACCTACTACGTGTTATGATTCGACAACCCCAGAGTGACAACAACCGGGCCCACTCCCGGTGATGACCGTAGTTTGAGGAGTTCATGTATTCACTATGTGTTAACGCTTTGTTCTGGTTCTCTATTAAAATGAGCCTTTAATATCCCTTAGTTTCCAATATGGACCCCGCTGCCACGGGAGGGTAGGACAAAATATGTCATGCGAGTTCTTTTAATAAAGCATGTATGACTATTTACGGAATACATGCCTACATTATATCGATGAACTGGAGCTAGTGTTGTATCACCCAAGGTTATAACTGTCACATGATGAATATCATCCAACAAATCGCTGATCCAATGCCTACGAATTTCTATCATATTGTCCTTGCTAAGTTACCACTACTATCGTTACTGTTATAGTTCCTACAAAATCATTGATATGCCTATTAATGTTGCTATTGCTGCTGCTACTATTACCAAAACTATCATACTACTTTGATACTGATCACTTTGTAGTAGATAATTAATCTCCAGGTGTGACTGAATTGACAACTTAGTTGCTAATACTTGCAAATATTCTTTGACTCCCCTTGTGTCGAATCTATAAATTTGGGTTGAATACTCTACCTCGAAAACTGTTGTAATCCCCTATACTTGTGGGTTATCAAGACCTTTTTCTGGCGCCGTTGCCGGGGAGCATAGCTATATTTGTTGAGTCACTTGGGATTATCACTATGAAGAATCCGAAGGATCCAAAGACTAAGATTTATCCCTCTAAGACGAGGGGAGGTAAGGAACTGCCATCCAGTTCTGCTTTAGATTCACCTTCTATTATGAGTAAACTTGCAACACCACCACATGCTATTAATCCTGATATGTCGAAAGTTATTGATGATGCTACTTCTACTATGAATGATCCTTATGATGATGCTAGTACCTTGCTTGATAATGACGATGTTCCACTTGGTGATTTTCTTGATGAACAAATTGTTAGAGTAATACAACATGATGTTGTTGAATCTAATGATGAGCTTGAAACTGAATCTGTTGAAACACCTGCTAGAACTAGCCTTCCTAGATATGAATTGCCTAAGGTACCGAAAGGTTATGTTATGAGTGAAGAGACAACTAGAGATATTCTTTCTTGCAATGAAAGAGATGATCTAGAGAAATTACTACAAAAGTATAAAGAAAAATCTCTGAATGCTAGAATGAAATGTGATCCTAAGTTTGCTACTTCACTAATTTTTATTGTTGACAAGGATTATGAATTCTGTATTGACCCAAAGTTAATTACTTTGGTTGAATCTGATCCTTTCCATGGTTATGAAACTGAAACTGTTGTCGCACACCTTACTAAGTTGAATGATATAGCCACCCTTTTTACTCATGATGAGAAAACTCGTTATTACTTTATTCTCAAATTATTTCCTTTCTCATTAAAGGGCGATTCTAAATCATGGTACAATACTCTTACTCCTGGTTGTGTGCATAGTCCCCAGGATATGATTTATTATTTCTCTAAAAAATATTTTCTTGCTCATATGAAACAAGCTGCCTTACACAAAATATTTAACTTTGCTCAAACTAAAGAAGAGAGTCTCCCATAAGCTTGGGGGAGGCTTTGCAAATTACTTAATGCTTTGCCTGATCATCCTCTTAAGAAAAATGAAATACTTGATATCTTCTATAATGGACTAACCAATGCTTCTAGGGACTTCCTAGATAGTTGTGTTGGTTGTGTTTTCAGGGAACGAACTATTGCTCAAGCTGAAGAATTATTGAATAAAATATTGAAAAATTATGATGATTGGGCCATTCCTGAACCACTGCCTAAACCCACACCGAAGAAGAGGGTTATATTATATCTTAGTCATGAAGATATGCAAGACGCAAAGAAATCCATGAAGGAAAAAGGTATTAAAGCTGAGGATGTGAAAAAATACCTCATATTGAAGAAATACATGGGCTTAATACACCACCATTGCCTAAGGTGGTAGAGGTAAATTCTCTTATGAAGTTTAATGACAATGATAATCCTCACAATATGCATCCTAGTCAATGCCTTTATGAGTTTGAAAACTACATTAAAAAACAAGATCACTTCAATGCAAATGTTATGAAACAATTGAAATATAATTCTGATATGATCGCTCAATTGAGTGACGTGTTATTTATAATATCAAATGATGTTAGAGGTGTTGGAAAACATGCTTCTATGGTTCAAACCCAACTAGAACAAGTTGCTAAATCACAAAGAGAATTACTTGATGAAATGAATTATAATAGGCATGACTTTGCTGTTAGAGTTGCAAGTAGAGGAGGTAAAATGACTCAGGAACCATTTTATCTTGAGGGACGCCCAAAAACAATAGAACAAGATTCACAAAGAAACAACACTAGTGTAACTAGTCCTTCTAGAAAGAAAAGGAAAAATAAAAAATGATAGGACTTTGCACACTGCTAGTGAACCTAAAATAGAAAAACCTCATGATAATGAAAATGAAATTTCTATCTCTGATGCTAAAACTCAATCTGGTAATGAACACTCCCCTAATGATAATGAAAAATAAAATGATGAGGTTCATAAAGACTCTCAACCAACCAATGATAAAGAACCAGATAATGATGTTGAGATAGAACCACCTGTTGACATTGATAACCCACAAGCTAAAAATAAAAGATATGACAAAAGAGACTTTGTTGCTAGAAAACACGGTAAAGAAAGAGAACCGTGGGTTCAAAAACCTATGCCTTTTCCACCCAAGTCAACTAAAAAGAATGATGATGAAGAATTTGAATGCTTTGCTGAAATGTTGAGGACAGTCTTTTTGCGTACTCGCTTGACTGATATCCTTAAAATGCCTCCTTATGCAAAGTATATGAAATACATCATCACAAATAAGCGAAAAATACTAGAAGCTGAAATCTCCACTATGCTTGCTAATTATACTTTTAAAGATGGAGTACCTAAAAAACTTGGAGATCTAGGTATACCAACTATACCTTGCTCCATTAAAAGAATTGTGTGAAAACTGCTTTGTGTGATTTAGGAGCTGGTTTTAGTGTTATTCCTTTCTCTTTATATAAAAGACTTGACTTGAATAAACTTACGCCTACTGAAATATCTTTGCAAATGACCCACAAATCAACTTCCATACCTATCGGTATCTATGAGGATGTGCCTGTTGTTGTTGCTAATGTTACTATTTTGACTGACTTTGTTATACTTGAGATGCCCGAGGACGACAACATGTCGATTATCCTTGGTAGACCATTCTTGAATACTGCAGGGGCTGTTATTGATTGCAGTAAAAGCAAGGCACTTTTCATATAAATGGTAATGAGCATACGGTGCACTTTCCGAAGAAACAATTCCAAATGAATGGTATTAATGTTATCAAAAAATCTCCGACAATCACTATTGGAAGTTCTCAAATACCTATACCTACTGTCAAAAAGAAATATGAAATACTTATTTTTGGGGAAATGCATATCCCCATTGAGGTAACTTTGTGATTTATGAAAGTTCTTCGATTTCATACTAATCGAGAGTGGTTGTTAATAAGACCTGATCAACCTTATTAATGAATCATCTTTGAACGGTATGAGGTTGATGAATTTAGTGAGCACTACTTTCTGTCCCTACTTTTTATTCTCTATTTTTATTAGTTAAATAAAATAAATGCCATGTTTTTTCTATTTTCTGAATTTCCCGTGCAATAAAAAATGACCCAAAAATAAAAGTTCTTAGAATGCTCTAAAAATTATATGATTTTGTCCTGAATATTTAAGAATTTTTGGTGCAAAAATAACCAGAAGGGGTGCACCAGGTGGGTACAATCCACCTGGCCGCGCCAGCACCCCCTGGCGCGCCCTGGGGGTTGTGGTCCCCACGTGGGCCCCCTCACTTATCTCTTTAGCCCACATTGTCACCTACCTCCAGAAAAAAATCACTCTTGCTCTCTCTCCCGTGTTCTTGAGCTCAAACCCGCAGATTTCGATCTCTTTGCTCGAAGCTTCGTTTCTGAAACTGTTTCGGGGGATTGTTGCTTGGTATGTGGCTCCACCATTTGTCCAATTAATTTTTGTTTTAGTGGTTTATACTTTGAATAAATAGCTACTCTTGGTGGTGCTGTAGATGTGCTTGCATGTTCATTTTTTAGTGTCCTAAGTAGTGTGAATGCTTGTTGTGGCCTCTATGTATCCCTATGAGTAGTTGCTATTAGTTTTGTGAAGTTTTGTTGACAAATTTTTGTCACCTAAAAAAATTATTTTCAGAAAATTGTACGTAGACATGATGAACCTGTTTGGAAGGAGTTCCTCGAGGAGACGATCCTCGGGGGCATAGTCTAGTGACAGCTCTGCTCGCTGGTCTTACGTTGAACCAAATGAAAGTTCCACGTGAGATGCTGCCACCAAAACTTGCTTATGGCCATGCGATGAGTATATGACGTAGGTGGGCATCAAAGAGGAATTTGAGCAATATGTTCATAATGCCGGTCTTGGTCCTTACCTCTCAGATAATGTGAACAGCGCCATCGTATCACTGAATCATTTGTCAAATAATTTAAATATTTTCCTCCCGAGTCTAGGATGTCGTTTATGCTTTATGATAACCCATATACTATTTCACTAGAGAACTTTGCTTACCATTGCAAACTTCCATTTTGGGGTTCACTTGACGAGCCAGCAAAGGCTGGGTACGAGTCTTTCTTGACTAGCCTTTGTTAGGTGAAAATAGGGGACTGGGACAAGGAAGAATAAAGAGCATTCACTTTCCCGCAATTCAGTACCTTGCATTATTTAACGGGAAATGCATAGTAGGCAAGAAAGACTGTAGCATACATTGTGCTCTAGACTTGAGCCTCATTCACACCGCTCTCACTGGTGAAAGGATTTATATCCTTGGAGTGATTGTTGCACGTAGACTTCGGGATAATGCCAAAGTGGCTGGTTCTATGGTGGAATATATGCCACGCGTTTAGCATGAGGACTGAGTGTTTCACCTTTTCCTTTTGATCCTATCCTTCCCACTCGGTATTTAGATTTTGATGCTTTAAAAGAGCATAAGGTTCTATCGGAAGGGCTGATAACTTCACTTATAATTTGTTGTTTAACCAATCACATGTTGTGGACACATATTTTCCTACACCTGCTCTCTTTGATTATCACAGCAAGGAAATATATTTCTTTCTTGAGAGCAAGGCCCGAGCTCACAATGCAGAAGTGTTGGCGGCACGGCGTGCTGAGGCCTCGGCACCGAGAGCATCCATGAGCTACCACACCGACTACTACCCTCCAGGCTACTGATTCATTACCGACATTATATTCATGCTCACATATCATTCCATCTGTCGGTGCTCACACTTTTTCGTTGTATCATCCATGCTTAGATTTATTTTCTTGCTTTCTTCTTGTGTGTTTGGAAAACTTTAGAAAAATCAAAAAAAAAGTTGTAGTTAATTTATTTTCTATGCATGCTTAGTAGTAGTACTAAAAAGAAAATCCAAAAAGATATCCTTGTTTTTCTTTTGCTTGTTGGGAGCTTTCCCATGTAAGTAGCTTTTCTCGTTTTTGCTTTTCCATTTTATTTGCTTGTTGCAGAAAACAAAAATCTCCAAAAATATTTCTGTCTGTTTCTCTAAATTTCTTTTCTTTTTATTCGAGTTGTACCGATGAGAAGACCACGATGAAAATGTTGAGTGGCTCTCATATGAATAACTGTTGAACTAATAAGAGCCCATTTTACCTTGTCTTCTCTTGTTGAATAAAATGTTTTGCAAATTCTAGCTTAGTCCATGGCACTCTTGCACTATTATTATTTTCATATCATTCGGTCGTGCAAGTGAAAGGCAATAATGACGATATTCGATGAGCTGGCCGTGGCAAAGAGAAACTGGTATGAACTCGACTTGTTCTATTTGTGTAAATATGTTTAACCTAGTATCCAGGCTTCAGCCCATTATGATTAAAAATGTTTGCAATGACAATTAGAGATAATAGTTTCTCATGCCATGCCTAAGTAGCTGGGAGTGGATACTGATATATCTTGGATATCAACATAGCGTTAAAATGATTGTGATGTAGTATGATGATATGGTATCCTCCTCTGAATGTTCGAGTGTCTTGACTTGGTACATATTCATGCATGTAGTTGAATCAAAACAAACATAGCTTCTATAGTATTTATGTTCATGGTGATCATAATCTACTCATGCTAGTGTCCAATGTTACTTATGCATAATGCCTGGTTATGATCGTTGTTGCTCTCTAGCTGGCCGCTTCCCAATCTTAATTGCTAGCCTTCGCTTGTAGTAAGTGGGAACTCTGCTTGTACATCAAAAACCTTGAACCCAAAGTTATTCCAGATGAGTCCACCATACCTACCTATATATGGTATTACCCTGTCATCCTAAGTAAATTTGAATGTGCCACCTCTAAAAACTTCTAAAAATTATCCTTTTTGTGTGCCTGGATCGTTCATGGAATGACAGGAGGTGGTCGATATCTTCTGTGCTAAGCATGTTATCATCAGGTCGAGTGTTTATTAACTCGGCATCGCACGAGGAAATGGGCAGTAATAGGGATGCCCAGTCCCGAACTGCAAAATACAAAAAGAGTTCATCTCTTAAATAATCAAACTAAAAATCCCAATGGAGTCAAAACCTTTACTTTTACCACTTGGGAACTGCCACTAGCGTGCTTAGCATGGAAGATGTTGATAACTGATGGTCGTGAAGTGAATAAGAAGGGTGCATGTCTCAAAATTTCATTTATCTCTGTTTTAAAAATTGAGCTCTAGCACCTCTGCAAATCACTACTTCCCTCTGCGAAGGGACTATCTATTTACTTTTATGTTGTGTCATCACCTTCTGTAAACAAGCGCTAGAAACTGAGTAGAGCACAGCGGTCATGATTTATGCATTGTGTATAGCTAATGTTGGGTGCATCATGACTGGATCTTTTCTACCATGAATTACAATGTTTAGTCGTTGCTTGAACTTTGGAGGTGGTCTGCATTTATGTTTTACGGTCTCAGAAAGGACTAGCGAGATACCATTATTGTCATATTATATCATGGTTGTTTTGACAACGTGTTGCCATTTGAGATATCTTATTATTGCTCGCTAGCTGATTATGTCATTGATATGAATCATTATAATCTTTAAGAGTTATTGTTGACATGGTTAGTTATAATGTTGGCTGAAAACCTGGGTGTTGTTTAAGCTTATTTATGCAAACAAGAGCAAAAGAGTTCGTAAAAGTTTCTCTTTCTCACTTTCAGTTTATCAACTGAATTGCTCGAGGACAAGCAAAGGTTTAATCTTGGGAGAGTTGATACGTCTCCAACGTATCTACTTTTTCTCACGTTTTCCCTCTTGTTTTGGACTCTAATTTGCATGATTTGAATGAAACTAACCCCGGACTAACGCTGTTTTCAGTAGAACTACCATGGTGTTGTTTTTGTGCAGAAATAAAAGTTCTCGGAATGGAACGAAACTTTTTGAGGATTTTTTATATCAATAATAAGAATTACTTGAGCCAAGACCCACCAGAGAAGGGCCCCTAGGTGGGCACAACCTACCAGGGCGCGCCCCCTCTCCTGGCACGCCCAGGTGGGTTGTACCCACCTGGTGGCCCCGCTGATGACCCCCCTGATACTATAAAATCAAATTATTCTAGAAAAAAATCAGGGAGAAAGAATTATCGTGATCCATGAGACAAAGCCACCGCCAAGCCCTGTTCTTCCTCGGGAGGGCAGATCTGGAGTTCGTTTGGGGCTCCGGAGAGGGGGATCTTCGTTCTTCGTCATCACCAACCCTTCTCCATCGCCAATTCCATGATGCTCCCCACCGGGAGTGAGTAATTCCTTCGTAGGCTCGCTGGTCGGTGAGGAGTTGGGTGAGATTCATCATGTAATCGAGTTAGTTTTGTTAGAGCCCGATCCCTAGTATCCACTATGTTCTTAGATTGATGTTGCTATGACTTTGCCATGCTTAATGCTTCTCACTTTGGGCCCGGGTGCCATGATTGCAGATCTGAACCGTTTATGTTATCATTATTTTATCCATGTTCTAGATCCGATCTTGCAAGTTATAGTCACTTACTACGTGTTATGATCCGGCAACCCCGGAGTGACAACAACCGGGACCACTCCCGGTGATGACCGTAGTTTGAGGAGTTCATGTATTTTGTATGTGTTAATGCTTTGTTCCGGTTCTCTATTAAAAGGAGGCCTTAATATCCCTTAGTTTCCAATATGGACCCCGCTGCCACGAGAGGGTAGGACAAAAGATGTCATGCAAGTTCTTTTAATAAAGCACGTATGACTATTTACGGAATACATGCCTACATTATATAGATGAACTAGAGCTAGTGCCGTATCGCCCTAGGTTATAACCGTCACATGATGAATATCATCCAACAAGTCACCGATCCAATGCCTACAACTTTATCCTTACTGTTTCTACTAAGTTACTACTGCTATCATCACTGTTACACTTGCTATAAATTACTGCTATCACTGTTACTGTTACCGTTGCTACAGTCATTACTATCAAAACTATCAAACTACTTTGCTACTCATCATATTGCTGCAGATAATTAATCTTCAGGTGTGGTTGAATTGACAACTCAGCTCCTAATACCTTCAAATATTCTTTGGCTCCCCTTGTGTCGAATCTATAAATTTGGGTTGAATACTCTACCCTCGAAAACTATTGCGAGCCCCTATACTTGTGGGTTATCAAGCAACAAGTGTATAATCATATCTCAAGCATAGATCCCGAGCATACCAATGAAACATATGAATTTGATCCCATAAGAGTTTCCCTTTTTGTGTCAAGTGATAGTCCCTAAAGTATTCATGTTGATCCACCATGTCTCCCATTATCAAGTTGAATGGGGTTTTCTCAGGATTATCAAAGTAGCGTTCAATATTTTTAACTTAGCGAGCATTGAGGGTTTTAGGAGGTTCCCCATCTCCATGAATAGCAAGTACAACTCAGATCAAATATCCAAACTCGTTAGGCGTGTTATTAAGAAATAACCACATACACGACCATAGACCAGGCCCACCTCTCTCCTAGGTGTCTCAACCTGCCCTATCGCTCCGCCACAAAGATCCACTCAGGGGGTCATCGAGAAAACATGTCCTTTCAACCCCTACTCCGTGAATTACTCACGGGTACTCTACAAGCCGACCCGACTTTAGTCACCACATGTATCATGTATAATATGTATATATCTGTATACCTGTCATCTCCACACGAAGGGATCACTGCCTGATAATATAGCATGCAGATGGACAAGAATGTATGGCCACTGATGGATTACAGGCAACCTATACTAAGCAATTAGGATAGTAGGTAAGGTATCAACAACAGTAGCAACAAGGACAGGCTATGCAACAATATAGGATCAACCGAAAAGATTGTAACAGTAACACTACTCTAATGCAAGCAGTAGAGAGAAGGAGTAGGCGGTACCGGGATGATCAAGGGAGTTTTACTTGCTTGGAAGCTCTGCTGAGAAGGAGGGGTCGTCGATGGTGTAGTCGACGTCGGGAGCAGCGTAAGTCTCGGTGTCTAACGGAGGGAAGGGGGGAGAAACAATTAATACAATGCAAACAGATGCATCACGATGCATGACATGACAACATGCAGTGCTAGGGGTGATTTATCGCAGAGCCAGGTGATACAGACGAGGATGGAAAACATCTGGGAATGTTTTCCCGAAGTTTGGCATTTCTCGAATAGATGAAAAGGAGGGGACGGATCCATGTTCTCTATGCTAGAGGCATGCGGCAGACGAACGGAATGCATATTCGGATTCATATTTTTCTGAGCAACTTTCATGTATAAATTATTTTCATCTGACTTACGGATTATCTTGTATTAATTTTCAAAAATTTAAATGATTTTATAATATTTTTATCATTTAAATTAGGGTTTTATCATTTATCCCACCAGTTGTATCCCACTAAACAGTTTTTCCATTAGAAGTTACAGCCGCTCAAAAATGCCATCGATTCATGAGATGCTTACTAAAAAAATGCCATTAGATATATAAAAAATGCCATCGTTCTTTAGATGTTTGCTCAAAAATGCCATTAGACATTGTTATTTTCATGTCAAACTTGTTAACCATCCAATATGACAAAAAAGCTCGGTCCACATTTCAGTTCTCTCTATCTCACAATGATAAGTGTGGCCCCACTTGTGAGGAGTAAGTAAGCGAATAATTTTACAGGAAAATAGGAACACTCTTGGGATCAAGTGGGCCCCACACTTTATTGTAGTGAGACAGAGGGAGAGTTGGCATGTTGGTCCATAGGTATTTATGCCATTATAACATGTCAAAAGAGATTTGAGATCACAATAATGATGTCCAGTGGCATTTTTGAGCATGTGTCGAACAAAGTGATGGTATTTTTAGCAGTTGAAATTCCTATTGGCGAAACTGAGTAGTGGGACATAAATGGTGACATAAATGATAAAAAACGTTTAAATTATTTCAAAAATTAAATAAAAAACTGCTATGTACACCCAACTCTGAGTACACATAAGTGTACCAGAGGGGCTGACATGTGGGTCCAGGGGGTCCAAGTTGACCGGTCAAAGTTGACTGGTCAACAGGGGGTGGGCCCCCTGTCATTAGTCTGTTTAGTCTAATTAGTTAACTAATTAGGATTAAGTTAATTAAGTTAAGTTAACTAATTAATTAACTTATTTAATACTAATTTATTACTATTATTTATTTTTATTCTTCCATTTCATTTTCTTTTTTCGTTTTATCTATGGGGCTAGGTGTAACACCCACAATGCGGCTATATCTTCCACGTGTCGGGGCATGTCTTAGAGGCATAGCCGCATGGTAGGTTTGTCGCAAGAGGGGTAATCTTCACAGAATCCCATGTAGTGAATAAGAAAGGGATAAGGAGTTGGCTTACAATCGCCACTTCACACAAATACAAGTTTAACATACATCATCCATAATACAATCAAGGTCCGTCTACGGAACCAAAATAAAAGAAGACAACCCCAAATGCTAGATCCCCGACCGTCCCAACTGGGCTCCACTACTGATCAACAGGAAATGAAACAACACAACAATCAAGATCTTCATCGAGCCCCACTTGAGCTCAGTTGCGTCACCGGCACTGGTATCATCGGCATCTGCAACTATTTGGAAGTATCTGTGAGTCACGAGGACTCAGCAATCTCACACCCGCGAGATCAAGACTATTTAAGCTTATGGGTAGGAAAGGGTAGTGAGGTGGAGCTGCAACAAGCACTAGCATATATGGTGGCTAACATACGCAAATAAGAGCAAGAAGAGAGGCAACACAACGGTCGAGAAGCTAGAAGTGATCAAGAAGTGATCCTGAAACTACTTACGCACAAACATAACTCCAAAACCGTGTTCACTTCTCGGACTCCGCCGGAAAGAGACCATCACAGCTACACACGCGGTTAATTCATTTTAATTAAGTTAAGTGTGAAGTTCTCTACAACCGAATATTAACAAATTCCCATCTGCCCATAACTGCGGGCATGGCTATCGAAAGTTCAAACCCTACAGGGGTGTCCCAACTTAGTCGATCACAAGCTCTTAGGGTCAACGAAGGATATTCCTTCTCCCAGGAAGACCCGATCAGTCTCGGAATCCCGGTTACAAGACATTTCGACAATGGTAAAACAAGACCAGCAAGACAGCCCGATGCGCCGACATCCCGATAGGAGCTGCACATATCTCGTTCTCAGGGCAACACTGGATAAGCTAAGCGTACAGGTACCAACATAACCCAAGTTGCCAAGGGACGGTCCCGCACGGTGCTCTAGTTCGGACCAACACTTAGAGAAGCACTGGCCCGGGGGGGGTTTAAAATAAGATGACCCTCGGGTTAATTACTCCCAAGGTAAAGGTGTAAGTTGTTAGGCAAATGTAAAACCATGGTTGGGCCTTGCTGGAGGAGTTTTATTGAAAGCGAACTGTCAAGGGGTTCCCATAACACCCAACCGCGTAAGGAACGCAAAATCATGGAACATAACACCGGTATGACGGAAACTAGGGCGGCTAGAGTGGAACAAAACACCAAGCATAAGGACGAGCCTTCCACCCCTTACCAAGTATATAGATGCATCAATTAAAATAAGAGATACTATGATATCCCAACATATCCATGTTGCAAAACATGGAACAAACTTCAGCTTCACCTGCAACTAACAACGCTATACGAGGGGCTAAGCAAAGCGGTTACATAGCCAAACAACGGTTTGCTGCGATAGGAGGGTTAGAGGCTTGACATGGCAATATGGGAGGCATGATATAGCAAGTGGTAGGTATCGCGGCATAGCAATAGAGCGAACAACTAGCAAGCAAAGATAGAAGTAATTTAGAGGGTATGGTCATCTTGCCTGAGATCCCGCAAGGAAGAAGAACGGGTCCATGAAGAAGACAAACGGACGTAGTCGAACGAATCCTCACAACTCCGGAACGGAACCGAAGCTTACGAGAGAAGCAACTCGGAAAGAAGCAAGCAACATAGTAAACAACCATCACATAACATGGCATGATGCACAACCAAGTATGATGCATGTCCGGTTTACATAAGCATGGCATGACAAAATGCACAAACAAACCTACAAGTTAAATGGAGCTCAATATGCAACTAGTTGCATATTGACGAAACACCACATCAATTATTTAGTTCACTCCCGGTTAGGTACTCAACAATATTAAATGTTGGTTAACATGGAAAGAGGTGAAGCAAATGAAAACTACCTATCTAGGCAAGTTTAAATGAGGTCGGAACAACAAACAACAAGTCCGGAGAATCCTCATGTGCATATTTTAGATTTGGTACTGTCCTTCCCTAAACCATATTTTAGAGTTATTAAACATGTAAAGTGATGCCACCATGTTAAACTAGGCATTATTCCACCCCATTTACATATAAAGTTTGTTAAGTTTGGAGCTACGGTTATTTAGTTATGAAATAAATCATTTTAACATGGCAATATGGGAAATTTAAACAAACAACACTTTAAATATTTCAAACATGCATGAAAGTTGGATACTATGAAACTAGATGAAAAACTAAGCATTTTTCATATATAAGTTATTTACATGTGATGCACGGTTTGTGAGTTACGATATGCATGGACTAGAGGGACTATTTTGTAAATATGCAGTTTTGGATAATTGGACAAATTCGCAGTAGTGGAAAAAATAACTACGGGCCGAAAGTGGTTAGCCCAACAGTGCACAGGGAGCGGGGCTGCTCACATCAGGCTGAGGCCCTATCGGGGAAGAGGCAGCAGGCCGGTGGGGCAATGGGCCGGCTCGCTGGACGCGGCCCAGGTGCTGGGCCTTGCTGGAGGAAGCTCTGGGCCGGGGCGAGGCCAACGTACGGTTGGCGAAGGGCACGATCAATGGAGGGCGGCGGCGGTAGCGGCCGAATTCCGGCAAGGGTGGCGCGCGGGGGAAACGACGACGGGCGCGGCTGACTCCGGTGGGGATGGGCGGAGGAGGCCCTGGAGGTGCAGATCTGGACGGGATCCACCCGATCCGTCCATCTGCGGTGCCGGTGGCAGGGATCCCGGCGAGCTTGGGGAGGTCCAGTGGCGAGGGTTCGGTGGCGGGGCGACGTCCTGCAGGGAACGAGGAGGAGCAGTAGTGAGAGGGAGAGGGAGAGCAGAGGAGGGAAAGGGATGAGGGTGCGGGGTCCGGCCTAGGCGGAGGTGGTCGCCGGTGGCAGCGGCGCTCCGGCGCGGCGGCGGAGTCCGGCGAGGCGGCGGGGTCGAGCGCTCGGGCTCTAGCTCGCGGGGATGAAGACGGGGCGCTGGGGCGGAGGCGCTCGGACCCAGATGGGCTCGGGCGGGCCTCAGATGGGCTCTGAGGGCCGCGGTGAAGTGGGGCGCGAGGAGGACAAGTGGCGGGGTGTGGTTGGCTACGCGCGGCATCGCTGTTGACGTGGCGGCGGCGCTAGGTGGTGCTGGTGGCGACAAGTGGTGGCGGGGGAGCGTGACAGTGCTGAAAACAAGGAAGGCGGCGGTGGCTGATGATTAGGGGGCGTGGAAAACGAGGAGGAGGGGGAGGAATGTCCGGATTTGGAAGGAGGGGTTCCCTTTTATAGCAAAAGTGGCTAGGGTTGAGGTTCTAGGGGGTTTTCGGAGCCTCCGATCGCGATCCGACGGCTCCTGACGCGAGAAGGGGTAGGTTGGAGCTTGTGGGCTATGCAGAAGGTCTCGGGCTGAGATGAGAGAAGAGAGAGTGAGGCCCGGCGTCTGTTTCCGGAGACCAAAAACGTCCGACGTTAGACCGGCTATATTGCTGCTATAGTTATCCGTTGGGGCATCAAACGGACTCCGAATGCGATGAAACTTGGCAGGTGGCTTATCTACACTAAAACAACACCGCATGCCAACTTTCAACCCATTCCGAGAACATTTTCCGGCCACTTATAAAAAATACTATTTCGGACATGCCGCGGGCACGTGCGAGTGTGTCTGGGGTCAGAACGGAGAACGGAAGGAACGGGGAGGCCGGGACGGATGCAAGTTTTGAAAACATGATGATGCAATGCACATGATGACATGGCAAGATGCAACACGCAATTGAATGACATGGCAACGACGGAGAATAACTGGAAGACACCTGGAACATCGGTCTCGGGGCGTCACAACACTCCACCACTACAAGAGGATCTCGTCCCGAGATCTAGGATGGCACCGGAGGGAAACGGAAGAGGAAGAGAAGAGGTAAACCTAAGTTGCTTCTTTGAAAAACAAGTGAAACCAACAAACCTTGCGAGGTTGAACAAATTGAAAGGAAGAATACAATGAAGATGAACAAAGTTGAAAACACTCCATTAGAAAAGAGGAACAAGGAACATTGCGAAAAACCTTGAGGTTGAAAGACATAAGAAAAGGGCTACAATGGACAACAAGTACATGCAAGAACTCCGGTATAAACGAGATGTACAAGCAACAATAAATACCAATTACGAAAACACTTCGGTTGGAAAAGGAAGGTAAAGAATATGATCTTGACAAGATGAGAGGATACTTGATCAAATCAACAACACACTGCCTCCGGAACTATTGAAAGAATGGCACAAGGGGTAAGAACGATTTCAGACAGCACTCCGGTTGAGAAGGGAGGTAAAACTTGATAAGATGAGAGAGCTCAAATGAAAACACGACGCTCCGGTTAAATGGATAAACAAAGGAAAGAACACGGTCCTCAAAATTGTAGATGATGAGTGAAAAGAGCAACATCACAATGCCTTCGGGGGAAAGAATAGAAGATAGATCATTTGAATAATAGAATGAAGAAGAAAATGCCAACTTGTACCACCAAAGTGTTTGGAAAGCACCCTTCCAAGAAGGTTATAACGGAGTTGTTGGAAAACCACCAACGAAACGAAAAAGCTTGTAGTGGGCTTATGGAAAACATCTCGAAATTTTGAGGTGAAATTCTGCCACTAACGAAAAAAATAGATTGGATTGATATGAACAAGGAAACGAGAAACTTATTTCACCGGGAGGATAAATGAAGAACTTGGGTCATTTATGAGCACCATAAATAGCAACAATCCTTAGGGAAAGCTTTAGGTGAAATATAACCCAAGATAACTCCAATGAAGAGATTGATGGGTTGCAAAGGAACTCATGAACAAATTGAAAATGATGAGTTAAAAATATTTCATTTCGGACGACTTGTGAATCATGAAACAAGAAGGGAGCCGTCAAAATGACATAACACCACCTCAAAAGATAAGGTATAATGAATGCACTTCGGAATGCAAGATGAAGAACACTTGAGCTCCTTTGAAAAGAATCTCGATGAACACTTCGAGAAGGAATTAAATCTTTGATGTGCCATCATGTAGAGCCTGCATGAAGAACTCCGGTAATAAAAGAATAACGAAAGAAAGAGAAGTTGAAAACACAAGGTGAAGCCTTGCGATGATTTAGATGGATCTTCGTGATGAGATAATGCGGAAAACCTGGAACTCCGGAAAAGAAAGATGAAAAAATGAAATCAAGAATTTTGATGAACCTCCGGAATAAGGAATTAATCACTCGGATGAAACAAGAATAAGAATTATAGTATGCTTATACTTCACCAATTTAGATTGATGACAAGCAACAGATTTGGCATACTACTTATTCTCGTAGAAAGGATTAAGATAGATATAGCGTCACTAGGGAAGGTCTTCAACGAACCCCTGGTAGGATTTGGAAACAACGAATGAATTGATATGATAACCAAGGAATAGAACTCTTGAATGAACCACCGTAAGAATTGAGCATGAAAGTAGTAGAGGCACAATTCACCGGGAAGAATTGGAAAACGGATGAAGATACTTGAAGGAATTTAGATACATGTGAACGAAGAGATCATGAATTGATTAGAGAATATTTGAACGATGCACCGGTAAGATTGGAGAACAAGAGCTGAAAGCTGAGAATGAATAAACTCGAAATGATGGCCTTCGAAGAATCAAACTGAAAAGACAACTGAATTGCTCTGGATGGGTGAAAAGAATTCTCACAATCAGAAATTATTATTATAGGATGGCAGCAAGCTTGAACTACGCATCTCTAAGAGAACGGATAATATTTGGAGGAAAAACTCTTCTTTGGTCACCAAAACCCGAGAATGACGACGAGAAACACCACCATGAATTTGTTTAGACACTCTAGAATGAAGAATAGAAAGGTTGAGCTAACGATGAAAAGAATTTGAAAGATCTTGGAGAAGGCATTTGACTGATGATAATTCATTCTTACGTCAAACATGGAGAAGAATTTGAGAGTAACTCTGGGAAAAATAGAAGAGTGAGGTAAGATCCTGGGAAAAGACCTGTGGGTTAGGGCCCACTGAAAAGAAACACCTTCGAACGATTACTTAAAAAGGGAGATTGCACCGGTTGATTTAAATGGCTTGAATGAGCTAACATCCTCAAAAGAACTTGAGCGAATTGAGAATGGAAACTTGAATCTTCTGAGATATCTTCAGCACACCGGAACAATTGAATAGCGAAAAGTGGATGAATAAGAGGTGCACTGGTACGAGAAAACATTTGAAACAAGGAAAGGATATGATCAACAAAGCTTGGATTGAATCCACCGGAGAAGAAAAGAGAACGAAGAATGATAAACTTGTAGAGCATCTTCAAGATAACCACCGAGTAAGAACTTTCAAGGAAAAGAATGAAGAAACTTCACATCAATAAAATGATACTTGATTAAGAAATCTGAGTCCTTGAAGAAAAAGGGTGGGAGAGTGGGAAAACAAAGACAACTTGGGACAAATGAAACAAACACCGTTGAGAATACTTAGAGTTGATCTTGCGAATGTTGAAAATGATCGGATCCACTTGAGGAGAAACATGACGGTTGAAAAGGATTGACATGACAATCTCGATTATCATGAAGGATTAGTATTCACATAGAAATGTGAGAACACCGCTTAGAAAGGGTATGGAATCCACATTTGACTTCGAAGCAACTCGAATACCACAACTCAAAACAAAACAAAGGATTGGCTTGCAGAATGAGCCGGAAACAAACATAAGATTTACCCCATGTCATTTCATGTGTCTGTTGGAAGGATATCCTATGAGATACTTGCATTCCCACTTATAAACTCCTGAAACTTTCTAGTTATGCAATCAGGTGTTGGGGATACAGGGGAAGCATAATATCTCACCCAAACTAACAAATCCTACATCCAGCTGTATCCATCCTTCAACACATAACCAAGAAACCTTCGGAAATCATGTACCTCAACCTTCGAAAAGCATCTATTATACAAGTTATGGCAATACTCCTGAACTCCCGCCCCAGTACTGGGTGGCGTCGAGGTCACAAAACCATCGGAATGATTCCAAGATACTCGTGTGATCCTAATTGTTTTAGTGAAATTGGAGAAGAGAAGAGTCAAAACTCTACGTTAGGAGGCCTCACTAGAGCGACGAAGGGGCTGAGAAGTAAAAAGAATCCCACTCTTCGATATATATAATCCTACGACTCAAAACATTTTTGTTCTAGACACAACAATGTCAGCGATTCGATCAAGCAGGGGGGCTCCTAAGTCGGGGAAGGCTCTGATACCAAGTTGTAACACCCACAATGCGGCTATATCTCCCACATGTCAGGGCACGACTTAGAGGCATAGCCGCATGGTAGGTTTGTCGCAAGAGGGGTAATCTTCACACAATCCCATGTATTGAATAAGAAAGGGATAAGGAGTTGGCTTACAGTCGCCACTTCACACAAATACAAGCTTAACATACATCATCCAGAATACAATCAAGGTCCGTCTATGGAACCAAAATAAAAGAAGACAACCCCAAATGCTAGATCCCCGATCGTCCCAACTAGGCTCCACTACTGATCAACAGGAAATGAAACAACACAATGATCAAGATCTTCATCGAGCTCCCACTTGAGCTCAGTTGTGTCACCGGCACTGGTATCATCGGCACCTGCAACTGTTTGGAAGTATCTTTGAGTCACGAGGACTCAACAATCTCACACCCGTGAGATCAAGACTATTCAAGCTTATGGGTAGGAAAGGGTAGTGAGGTGGAGCTGCAGCAAGCACTAGCATATATGGTGGCTAACATACGCAAATAAGAGCGAGAAAAGAAGCAACACAACGGTCCAGAAGCTAGAAGTGATCAAGAAGTGATCCTGAAACTACTTACGCACAAACATAACTCCAAAACCGTGTCCACTTCCCGGACTCCGCCGGAAAGAGACCATCACGGCTACACACGCGGTTGATTCATTTTAATTAAGTTAAGTGTGAAGTTCTCTACAACCGGATATTAACAAATTCCCATCTTCCCATAACCACGGGCACGGCTTTCGAAAGATCAAACCCTGGAGGGGTGTCCCAACTTAGCCCATCACAAGCTCTCACGGTCAACGAAGGATATTCCTTCTCCCAGGAAGACCCGATCAGTCTCAGAATCCCGGTTACAAGACATTTCGACAATGGTAAAAGAAGACCAGCAAGGCCGCCCGATGCGCCGACATCCCGATAGGAGCTGCACATATCTCATTCTCAGGGCAACACCGGATAAGCTAAGCATACAGGTACCAACATAACCCAAGTTGCCAAGGGACGGTCCCGCACGGCGCTCTAGTTCGGACCAACACTAAGAGAAGCACTAGCCCGGGGGGGTTAAAATAAGATGAACCTCGGGTTAATTACTCCCAAGGGAAAGGTGTAGGTTGTTAGGCAAATGTAAAACCAAGGTTGGACCTTGCTGGAGGAGTTTTATTCAAAGCGAACTGTCAAGGGGTTCCCATAACACCCAACCGCGTAAGGAACACAAAATCAAAGAACATAACACCGGTATGATGGAAACTAGGGCAACAAGAGTGGAACAAAACACCAGGAATAAGGACGAGCCTTCCACCCTTTACCAAGTATATAGATGCATTAATTAAAATAAGAGATATTGTGATATCCCAACATATCCATGTTCCAAAACATGGAACAAACTTCAGCTTCACCTGCAACCAACAACGCTATAAGAGGGGCTGAGCAAAGCGGTAACATAGCCAAACAATGGTTTGCTAGGATAGGAGGGTTGGAGGCTTGGCATGGCAATATGGGAGGCATGATATAGCAAGTGGTAGGTATCGCGACATAGCAATAGAGCGAACAACTAGCAAGCAAAGATAGAAGTGATTTCGAGGGTATGGTCATCTTGCCTGAGATCCCGCAAGGAAGAAGAACGGGTCCATGAAGAACACAAACAGACGTAGTCAAACGAATCCTCACAACTCCGGAACGGAACCGAAGCTTACGAGAGAAGGAACCCGGAAAGAAGCAAGCAACATAGTAAACAACCATCACATAACATGGCATGATGCACAATCAAGTATGATGCATGTCCGGTTTACATAAGCATGGCATGAAAAAATGCACAAACAAACCTACAAGTTAAATGGAGCTCAATATGCAACGAGTTGCATATTGGCGAAACACCACATCAATTATTTAGTTCACACCCGGTTAGGTAGTCAACAATATTAAATGTTGGTTAACATGGCAAAAGGTGAAGCAAATGAAAACTACCTATCTAGGCAAGTTTAAATGAGGCCGGAACAACAAACAACAAGTCCGGAGAATTCTCATGTGCATATTTTAGATTTGGTACTGCCCTGCCCTAAACCATATTTTAGAGTTATTAAACATGCAAAGTGATGCCACAATGTTAAACTAGGCATTATTCCACCCCATTTACATATAAAGTTTGTTAAGGTTGGAGCGACGGTTATTTAGTTATGAAATAAATCATTTTAACATGGCAATATGGAAAATTTAAACAAACAACACTTTAAACATTTCAAACATGCATGAAAGTTGGATATTGTGAAACTAGATGAAAAACTAAGAATTTTTCATATATAAGTTATTTACATGTGATGCACAGTTTGTGAGTTACGCTATGCATGGACTAGAGGGACTATTTTGTATATATATATATATGCAATTTTGGATAATTGGAAAAATTCACAGCAGCAGAAAAAATAACTACGGGCCGAAAGTGGTTAGCCCAACAGTGCACAGGGAGCGGGGCTGGTCACATCGGGCTGAGGCACAGTCGGGGAAGAGGCAGCAGGCCGGCGGGGCAACGGGCCGGCTCGCTGGACGCGGCCCAGGCCCTGAGCCTTGCTGGAGGAAGCTCTGGCCGGGGCGAGGCCCATGTGCGGTTGGCGAAGGGCACGATCAACAGCTGGTGGCGGCGGCAGAAGCCGAACTCTGGCAAGGGCGGCGCGTGGGGGAAATGGCGACGGGCACGGCTGACTCCGGTGGGGATGGGCGGAGGAGGCCCTAGAGGCGTAGATCCGGACTGGATCCACCGATCTGTCCATCTACGACGCCGGTGGCAGGGATCCCGGCGAGCTCGAGGAGGTCCAGTGGCAAGGGTTCGGTGGTGGGGCGACGTCCTGCAGGGAACGAGGAGGAAGCTGTGGTGAGAGGGAGAGGGAGAGCAGAGGAGGGAAAGGGAGCAGGGTGCGGGGTCCGGCCTGGGCGGAGGTCGTCGCCGGTGGCGGCGGTGCTCCGGCGCAGCGGTGGAGTCCGGCGAGTCGGCGGGGTCGAGCGCTCGGGCTCTAGCTCGCGAGGAGGAACACGAGGCGCTGGGGCGGAGGCACTCGGGCCCAGATGGGCTCTGAGGGCCGCGACGAAGTGGGGCGCGAGGAGGACAAGTGGCGGCGTGTGGCTGGCTGCGCGCGGCGTCGCTGTTGACGTAGTGGCGGCGCGGGGTGGTGCTGGCGGCGACAAGTGGTAGTGAGGGAGCGTGCCGACACTGAAAACGAGGAAGGCGGCGGCTGATGATTAGGGGGCGCGGAAAACGAGGAGAGGGAGGAATGTCCAGATTTGGAAGGAGGGGTTCCCTTTTATAGCAAAAGGTGGCTAGGGTTGAGGTTCTAGGGGGTTTTCGGAGCCTCCGATTGCGATCCGACGGCTCCAGACGCGAGGAGGGGTAGGTTGGAGCTTGTGGGATGTGCAGAAGGCCTCGGGCTGAGACGAGAGAAGAGAGAGTGAGGCCTGGCGTCTGTTTCCGGAGACCGCAAACGTCCGACGTTAAACCGGCTATATTGTCGCTATAGTTATCCGTTGGGGCGTCAGACATACTCCGAATGCGTTGAAACTTTGTAGGAGGCCTATCTACACTAAAACAACACCGCATGCCAATTTTCAACCCACTCCGAGAACATTTTCCGGCCACTCATAGAAATACTATTTTGGACGTGCCGCGGGCGCGTGCGAGTGTGTCAGGGCTCAGAACGGACAACAGAAGGAACAGGGAGGCCGGGACGGATGCTTGTTTTGAAAACATGATGATGCAATGCACATGATGACATGGCAAGATGCAACACGTAAGTGAATGACATGGCAATGACGGCAAATAACTGGAAGACTCCTGGCACATCGGTCTCGGGGCGTCACACTGGGCCCCATCTGTCATAGGCCCTGGCCACCTCCTGCATGTGCACGAATGCACACAGGGGAGGGGCAGAGGGCGCCACGGGCGGTGGCCTGGGGCTCAACCCAAGCGGTCGGCGGCGAGTGGCGCCGGCGTGGGCGGGGCAGCGACAGCAAGAGGCGGCGAGGACGGCAGCCTGCGCGAGCGGCAATAGCAGTAGCCGCTGCATTAGTAGGGCGACAGCTATAGGTGAAGGCTCGACAAGGAGCAGTGCGGGAGCGGACAAGCTAGCGCAGGGGCGGGCGAGGGGCGAGTCCATGGTGGGGTAGAGGCGGCAGAGCCGCAGTACTGGGCGGCAAGGCCGTGCATTGGGCGGCGATGCGAGGCTGCCCGCGGCGAGGCTGCATCGGCGCAGGGGCAGAGGCTGCATGGCGAGCAGTGGGAGAGAGGGAGGCAGCGACCACGTTGGCGGCGCAGAGGGCGGAGCCGGGCAGTAGCAGCAAGCGGCAAGCGACGACGAGCAGGTGGTTGCAGCGGCCGCGGGCGAAGGTAGCGACGCGCAACGCGGGGATGCGGCGATGCACGCCGAGCGCACGCGTAAGGGAAGGCAGGGCATGGTCGGGGCTCGCAGGCACGGCCATTAGTCGCTCACGGGAGCGCGACGGGGCAATCAGGTGCGGGCGCGGCCTACGGCGAGCAGAGAGAGGGAGGAGGGAGTGGGAGCTCACGGCCGTTGCCGGGGTTCGCCGGCGAGGCTCGATGACGTGAATCGGGAAGGCGGCCGAGGATGGCGGCAACGACGTCGGGGGCGGGCACTCCAGATCGGGAGGGGATAGGGTGGATGGCATCGGGGCGAGTGGGGGGTTATGTTAGGGGTTCACGCAAGGTGGGAGGGGCCCGCAGGGCTGGCCGGCTTGGGTGGCCAGTTCGGCAGAGGGCCAGTGGGGGAGGCTTTATTTTATTCTTTGTATTTTGTATTTATTTATTTTTATTTTTATTTTACTATTTTTTTAATTTATTTTAGTTTTATAAAATATACAAATAGCACCTAAATTAGTGATACTAAATATACCACTGCCATAATAATTTTCGCATTCAAATAAAATAGTTTGTAATTTTATAATTTTAAAAATACATTGAGTTAATTGTTTCACCTATTTTTTAATTATTTTAGGCCATTTAAATACTTTATAAAAATGTGGTTTGTTCACCAATACTTTCTATGGATTATTTGTCACATTTAAAACATTTTAGTTTTGACATGTGAAAACTTTAATTGTTTGACTTCATTTTAAATCTTAACTGGATTTGAATTAAAGTGAGATTAGCAACAGTAATAGTGGCGACATGGCATCATTAGCAGGGGATTACTGTAGCTTAATTATTGGGGGTGTTACAGTACAGTTGAGATAAGTATTTCGCTCAGTTAAGAACCAAGGTTATCAACCAGTAGGAGAACCACGCAAGACCTCGTAAATAGCACTAGCACACAAAATAACAAATACTTGCACCCAACGCAAACAAGGGTTGTCAATCCCTTGGTAGTTAATTGCAAGGATCAAATCTCGTAGTGATAGATAGATAAACAAAAAAACAAAAAAAGTAAATACATTACATCAAGGTATATTTTGATTTTATATGTGATAAAGATAGACTCGAGGGGCCATAGTTTTCACTAGAGGCTTCTTTCTCAAACAAAAAACATACGGTGGGTAAACAAATTACTGTTGGACAATTGATAGAAAAGCACATAGTTATGACAATATCCAAGGCAATGATCACGTATATAGGCATCATGTTCGAGACAAGTAGATCGACTCTTGCCTTCCACTATGCATCTAGAGTATTAAGTTCATAAAAGAATGGTTTAACACCTTAAGCAAGATGACATGATGTAAGTAAATCCAATCTATATGAATAAAGCCAATCATTTTATCCTTAATGGCAACAATACAAATATGTGTCTTATCCCTTTCTATCACTAGGATATAGAGCACCGCAAGATTGAACCCATTACAAAGCACCTCTCTCATTGCAAGATAAATCAATCTAGTTGGCAAAACCAAATGGATAAATCGGAGAGAAATACAAAGCTACAATAATCATGCATAAAAGAATTCAGTGAAGACTCAAATAATATTCATAGATAATCTGATCAACCACCCACAATTCATTGCATCCCAACAAGCACACCACAAAAGAAGATTACATCGAATAGATCTCCAAGAACATCGAGGAGAACATTGTATTGAAGATCAAAGAGAGAGAGAAGAAGCCATCTAGCTACTAGGTATGGACCGTAGGTCTGTGGCAAACTACTCAAACATCATCATTAGGGCAGAAGGTTGTTGTAGAGGCCCTTCGTGATCGATTCCCCCTCTGACACAGTACCGAAAAAGGCCTCCAGATGGGATCTCGCAAGAACATAGGCTTGCGCATGGTGAAAAAAGTATTCCGGGTGGCTCTATGTTAGTTTCCTGATTTTAGAGAACTTATGGAGTTGGAATTAGGTCAAACAGAGGAACGAGGGGCCAACAAGGTACTTGGGTGCGTCTGCCCCCATAGGCGCACCCAAGTGCCTTGTGGCCTACTCCTTTGTCTTCTAGCCTCCTCACAAAGCTTCCAGGGTCTCTTCTATCCAGAAAAAACTGTCAAAAAGTTTCGTGGCATTTGGACTTCGTTTGGTACTGATTTCCTAGAAAACCAAAACAGGCAAACGACAACAACTGACACTTGGCACTAAGTTAATAGGTTACTCCCAAAAAATGACATAATATTGCATATAATTGCATATAAAACATCCAAGATTGATGCTATAATAGCATGGAACAATAAAAAAAATTTGATACGTTGGAGACGTATCATCCGGCAAGTCCCAGCGCTCGGATGTCCGGCCTCCACCGGAAATCTGGCAAGACTCATCCAGAAGCAAACTAGAAGAATTCTAATCTACACCTAACATATGGACCCTGCGGAGCCACCAGACGTCCACGCACCAACGGAAACCCGGTGCCACTATACCCGAGAAGAATGGACGGAAGATCGGCACCCACCAAAAGTCTGGTCACTCGTGAGCCACCGGACGTCCGGAATATTGTGTGTGAAGCCTTCAGGTTTTGACCCATGTGTCCCCCTCTCACCCTGGACTATAAATACCTCTTCCCTTGGACGAACTAGGGTTAGCAAAGTACATTGAACTAAGAACTAGAGAGGCTAGCTTATCTACCACTCTATTGGAGACCAAGCCCTCCATTGGAGAAGATCTGTCAGTGGATACAAGGCCCCTTCAAGGGAAGATCCATCTCATGGATGCAAGGCCCATACTTTAGGGAATATCTATCTACCTCCAGGGCTCATCTCCTATCGATTTGGGAAGAACTCCACCTATTATTTTTACCTTGGCTTGATCTTGTATACTTGTGGATCCTATGTGTACTATCTTAGTGGATGCGTGATTTGGACTTGTTGAGTGTTTTTCCTTGTTCTTCTTCTCCCGACCTCCAAGAGTGGAAAGATCTTGAATCTTGGGTTCCACCCTACACCCAGGTGGCTTGAAAAGGGAGGTCAGCATCGACAAAGGCGGGCCCTAGCGGGATCAACCTTCTCCCTTGGTTGCAGCGACATCTTGGATAAGATGAGAGAGCTGAGTCACTAGTGTAGGTCGGTCAAGCAACGATGACGTGTGGGTGAGAGGCGGTGGAGACTAGAGGAATAGCTTAGGAGAGACGAGAGAGGAGAGGATGGGATGGTTCACTCAGATGGGCTTGGGGTGGCAATTCTGTTGCAACTTTGACTAGAAATAATGTAGGGCTCAATATTGACCAGAATCACCAAAATCGTTGTTTCCAACTTGGCTTGCCTAGTAGTTAATTTTGTAGAATCGGTTCTAGGGAATTTGATGTGTTTGTTTAAGATTATAATTTTGGAAGGCCTAGATACGAAAGTCAGTAGGTTTAGCCCAAATAGACGCCGCGATAATCAACCAATCAATCTATCCTTTTTATCTTTGCCTTTCTCCCTTTCCCCTCATTTTGTTCTTCCTCGTTCT
The DNA here is from genome assembly GCF_003073215.2 of Triticum urartu. Taxonomy (NCBI): domain Eukaryota; kingdom Viridiplantae; phylum Streptophyta; class Magnoliopsida; order Poales; family Poaceae; genus Triticum; species Triticum urartu. The sequence goes on along the minus strand of NC_053025.1, from coordinate 259,811,734 downwards.
TTGTTCTTCTTCGTGTTCGGTGTGGGCAGACCTTGAGGCCCTAGGTGCGATTAGGTCAATAATAACCCACAAGTATAGGGGATCGCAACCGTTTTTGAGGGTTGAGTATTCAACCCAAATTTATAGATAGGACACAAGGGGAGCCAAAGAATATTTGCAAGTACTAGAAACCGAGTTGTCAATTCAGTCATTCCTGCAGATTAATTATCTACAACAAAGTGATCAGTAGCAAAGTAGTATGATAGTTTTGGAAATAGTAGCACCAACAATAGCAATGGTAACAGTGATAGCAATGATTTTGTAGCAAGTGTAACAATAACGATAGTAGTGGCAACTTAGCAAGAACAATATGATAGAAATTCGTAGGCATTGGATCGGCGATTTGTTGGATGATATTCATCATGCGACAGTCATAACCAGTCATAACTTACGGTGATACGGCACTAGCTCCAGTTCATAAATATAATATAGGCATGTATTCCATAAATAGTCATACGTGCTTATGGAAAGAACTTGCATGACATCTTTTGTCCTACCCCCCGTGGCAACGGGGTCCAATTGGAAACTAAGGGATATTAAGGCCTCCTTTTAATAGAGAACCAGAACAAAGCATTAAAACATGGTGAATACATGAACTCCTCAAACTACGGTCATCTTTGGGAGTGGTCCCGATTATTGTCACTCCGGGGGTGCCAGATCATAACACGTAGTAGGTGACCATAACTTGCAAGATGGGATCTAGAACATGGATATAATGGTGATAACATAAATAGTTCAGATCTAAAATCATGGCACCGAGGCCCAAAGTGACAAGCATTAAGCATGGGAAAGTCATAGCAACATCAATCTTAGAACATAGTGGGTACTAGGGATCAAGCCCTAACAAAACTAACTAGATTACATGATGAATCTCATCCAACTCCTCACCGACCAGCTAGCCTACGAAGGAATTACTCAATCCCGGTGGGGAGCATCATGGAATTGGCGATGGAGAAGGGTTGGTGATGACGAAGATCGAAGATCCCCCTCTCCGGAGCCCCAAACGGACTCCAGATCTGGCCTCCCAATGAAGAACAGGAGGCGACGGTAGCTCCGTCTCATGGAACGCGATAATTCTTTCTCCCTCATTTTTATGGAAAAATAGGATTTTATATCGTCGGTTTCAAGGTTTGCAAGTGTCACGCCTAATATGCGACCCTATCCTAAAGGGACTCGAAGGTCCCACCAAGGATAGAAGCGCATATTGGAGACGCTTTTGGATGGTGGATATCATTACATCGTACCATTACATAATAGTTGGGGATACATACAAAGGCATACAAATGCCGCAAGAACACATCAAAAATCATACATGAGAACAACATCAGACTATGGATGAATCACAAACAGAAACTCAAACAACATCCACCCTGCTAGCCTAGGCTGCCGACCAGGAACCTAACCCAAGATCGACGAAGAAGAAGAAGAACTCCAAAATAAGTAAACATCGCTCTCATGTCGGATCATTGCATAACCTGTACCTTCAACTGTTGTTGTAGTAATCTATGAGCCACGAGGACACAACAATCCTATTACCATGGGTATCAATACTAGTAAAGCTTAAAGGGTATGGAAGGGGTAAAGTGGTGAGGTTGCATCAGTGGCTAAGCCATGTATGGTGGCTAACTTACGAGTACAAGAGTAAGATGAGAAACTACGCAAACAGTCGCAAACTAGTAATGATCAATAAGTGATCCTGAACTACTTACGTTCAAACATAACCCAACCGTGTTCTCCGCTCGAACTTCCCCGCAAAGAGACAGTCATGGTTACGCACACGGTTGGTGTATTTTAATTGAGTTTACTTCAAGTTCACTACAACCGGATATTAACAAATTCCCATCTGTCACATAACCGCGGGCACGGCTCTCGAAAGTTTAAACCCTGCAGGGGTGTCCCAACTTAGCCGATGACAAGCTCACGATCCGCGGAGACAATCCTCCATCGCGGGACCCTCCGATCAGACTCAGAATCCCGGTGCACAAGACATTTCGACAATGGTAAAACAAGTCCAGCAAGACCTCCCTATGTGCTGACACCCTGATAGTAGCCGCGCGTATCTCATCTCAGCCAATGATCGGATGGGAAAGCCTATGAGTAAAACCAGATCCTCGGGTTGCCCCGTGGTGGCGCCGCAGTCTGCCCATTTGGGACCAATACCATCAGCACTGGCACCCTGTATGTAGAATAAAGAATCCTCGGTTCATGACACTCTATGCCAGTTAATTATTTAGTTCCATATTATTATGTAAAATGTTAAAACCAATGTTGGGCCTTGCTGGAAGAGTTTTATTCAAAGCGAACTATCAAGAGGGGCCCATAAACCCTCACCGTGTTAGGGACGCAAAATCAAGGAACATAACACCGGTATGGCGGAAACTAGGGCAACAAGAGTGGAACAAAACACCAGGCAAAAGGCTGAGCCTTCCACACTTTACCTAGTATATATGTGCAATAATTAAATAAGAGATATTGTGATATCCCATGATATCCCCTGTCCCACCATGGAACAACCTGCAACTACACCTGCAACTAGCAACACTATAAGAGGGGCTGAGCAAAGTGGTAACATAGCCAAACAACGGTTTGCTAGGAAGCGTAAAAAGGTTAGAAGCTTATCATGGCAATTTGGGAGGCTTGATAAACAAGTGGTAGGTAGCGCGACATAGCGACAATATCGAGACAACTAGCATATCAAAGATAGTAGTCCGATCCAAGGTGACGGTCATCTTGCCTGAAATCCGGCGAGGAAGAAGAACAAGTCCATGAAGTAGATGAAGCCATGTAGACGAACCAAGCGTAGACGAACGAATCCTCACGATCGCAACGGAACAGGAACTGTCGAGAAGAACCACACCCGGAAAGAAGCAAACAACACGGTAAACACACAACACATAAACATGACATGATGCTCATCTAAGTATGATGCATGACAAGGCTACATGATACTACTCATGGAAAGACAGGATGCATACAAGAACATCACATCAAAGCAAGTTTAAATGAGGCCGAAATCAACATATAACAATTCCGGTAAGTCATCATATGAAAATTTCGAAATTGGTCCACATCAGGATAACACATTATGTTAAAGTTGTTAAATATCAGGTTATAGTGCACCAAGATGATCTATGTGTCTTTCTAGTCAAGTTATATATAAAGTTCATTTAGTTCAGAGATACGGCCTAGAAGATATGAGCAAAACAAGTTAAACATGGCATTGATGCAAAATGCATTCAAACATGAAGCACACATACTCAAACCAAAGATGCAACAAGGCAAGATGAAACTACATGCACACCCAAGCAAGTTTCATGTAGAGCATGCTCCAAACAGAGCCACGGTTCAACACATACACGCAATAAAAGTTTCAACCACAATCTGCCCAAAACAACAACTAAGCACTTTACAATCAAGGAAACAACATGCTACAGGAAACATATGGGCACAAAGTTGATATGCACTCAAAGTACATATTACATGCTTCAAATAACATCAAGGTTCATGTTCATAGGCATCAGGGTTAATCCAAGGAGATCAATGCAAGAAGCAACTTAATATCACAGATTAGGACTTAGTGAAAAACATGGCATACATGTGTGCAGAAATAACATGTTGACATGTTGGAGGCATGAAATGCTAATGCTACAGCGCAAGAACATACCAAGAAAAAGCATGGCATTAAAGTACAGGTTAAACATGGAAAAACATGTTTAATAAGCATCTACATATAACCCCTAGATCAATGGAAATCATCAAGACAAGTAAGCAAGTCATAACAGATTCTCAGACTTGGTGAAAAAAAGAGGAAGGCTGAAAACAGATTCATGATGCATACTTTGAGAAAACAAAAGTATATGCTACAAGAACGTTTCATGGCATCAAACGGCATGGCCAACATTTACATGTCAAGCACTACAAAACATGAACACTGAGCTCCCACTATAAAACACTAGAACATGCTCAAAACATCATGGCAAGATTGCAAATGACAACATATTCACAGTGGAATTTAGTAAACATGGAAGAAACAACGACAAGTAGACATGTTTGCAAGCTTGGTTAACTCAACAAGAAGCATATCACGGCATGTGAATACAACCAACAGCAAGAAACATGTTTATTCAGCTATTCATGGCAAGAACATGGTCATAGGATGCACAGAACACTAGCTATTCACAAGGCAAAATTGAACGTACTGTTAACAGGCTGACAGCAACATTATTTAGCAACTTGAGAGCATGGTAATGACAAGCTACGGCAGGACATAATTGCAAACAATGGCATGAATGCTTAGAGCATAACTGGATCAACAAAACATCCTTACTGAGCATCTCAATATTATGCATGGATTCACTTCTAGCATCAAGTTAACATGACAACATAATGTAGTAGATTCAGACTTAGTAGAAATCATCAAGTCACTGAAATCAGCAACAACAAGTACCCTACTTTGCATGCTTGTGCTAGTCACCACGGGGCACATAAAAATACATGGATTGCACCACTGTAAAAATGACATGAATATGCTTCTAAAACATGTTAACATGATGCTGAAAAGATAAACACACAAAATGCTATGAAAAAGACAAATCAGCAAGTTATGACAACTTCCAGTAGATAATACCATTTACCACTGTTGCAACGAGGATTAACGCATCAATATGAATAGTAACATGCAAGCAAACTACACCACCATGTAGAGCATTTAGAGATGAACAATTTGACATATCATACACGCAAAATGAAGCAATATGCACAAAGTTATGTCATGATGAAGATGCACACATAATGCTACAGATCTGGGACTGTGGAATTTCAACCTCGGGTAAACGGGACGAGGGAGATCCGGGACGTCGCGGTCCAGGGCGTGGGCGTGCGTTTGGTTCGGGGAGTGGTGGATCTCATCCCAGTCCCTGGATCCGGCGCGGGGCGGCGGAGCGAGGCATGCGGCGAGGAGGCGAGGTGGGGCAGCGGAGCGCACGGCGGCGGAGACTCGGGCCTGGGCGGGCCCCGAATGGGCTTCCCCGCGTTGCGCAGTGGGAGGCGGCGGTGGAGAGGCACGGGGGTGACGTGGCACGACAGGATTGGCCCGGGTGCGGCGGCTGGACACGTCCGGCGGCGGAGTGGACACGTCTGTCGCGTGGAGGAAGAGGAAGGCTAGGGTTTGCTCGCAAATTTCGGAGGGGGAGGTGTTTATATATGTAGAGGGAGCTAGGAGAGGGCTATAGAGGTGCAGTTTTCGCCCACACGATCGTGATCCAATGGCGAAGAGCATGGAGGGGGGTTTACATGGGCTAGTTGGCTGTTGTGAAGGGGTGTTGGGCTACAAAGAGAAAGAGGTCCAGTGGTTAACGCGGTTAACCGTTGGGGCATCAAACGACCTCCAAATGGAATGAAATTTGACAGGTGGTCTACCAGTGATGTACCAAGACAACTCGTCAACTCTCGGCCCATTCCGAGAATGTTTTTCTACCGCTCACGAAGCAAGATCTGGGAGGTGCGGCGGGTGCAGGTGAGAGTGTCGGATTCTGAAACGGGCAACGGAGAAAGTGACCGGTTGCAAGTTTTGAAAAAGCATGCATATGAAATGCACATGATGACATGGCAAAGTGCAACACACAAGCGGATGACATGGCAACGACGGCGAATAACTTGAAGACACCTGGCGCATCGGTCTCAGGGTGTCACAACTCTCCTCCACTAACAGAAGATCTCGTCCCGAGATCTTAGAACGAGACAGAAGAGAAAGGGGAAGAGGTGAAACAAGAGCGTAACAGAGAAGGTGAACAAGATCGAGAGCACTCGGGTAAAATAGAAGAACGGTGTTTTATGACGAGAATCAAAAGCTCGAGGAACAAGATAGACTCTAAAACCACTCTGGTTGGAACAAGATAGAAGAGGAATAAGAATGAAAGAATTGTGATAGCATCCCTGTTGAACATGGAATGGAATAGAACATGAACTTGATAATATGGAGTGATACTTGACGAGAGGAACAACAGAATGCCTCCGAAAGAATTAAAAGATTGGAATGAAAAGAACGAAGAAGAAAATGACATCTTCTACCACAATTTAGTTTGAAGAGCATTTTTACGAAGAAGGGTTCAACGGAGTTGTTGGAAATTCAACAACAAAAGAATTGATTTGTGTGGGCTTATGTAAACATCTCAAAACTTGAGGTGAATTTCTGCCACCAGCAAATGATTGAATAGCTGCGAAGAACGAAGAAATGTAAAACTCCACTTCAAAAGCATACAGAGAATTAACTGAACCTTGAGAAGCAAGAAGAAGAATAGTTGAGCTTCGCCTACAAGAATCTTGATGAACACTTGAAGAATGAATTAAATCCTTAACGAACCACCATGAAGAACTCCGGTAACGAAACGATGATGAGATAGAATTGAAGGATGAAAATAATAACATTAAAGCCTTGCGATGATTTATATGGAGTTTCCGATGAGATGGCCGAGGAAACTTTGAACTCCGGAAAAGAAAAGATGAAAACACTTCGAACCGAGAATGTGATATGATGAACAAACTCCGAAAAGAAGAGATTAAACAACTTGATGAAAGAAGACTAAGAATAATGTTATGCTTATCCTCCACCAATTAAATTGATGAGAAGCAATGGATTTGCATACTACTTATCCGCATTGGAAAAGATTAAAGGGAGACATAGCGAAAAATTTGGGAAGGTCTTCATGAACCACCGATAGGATTAGAAAGAAACAAATGAATTGATATGATAACAAGAAAAAAGGAATCAAGAACGAACCACCATGAGAATTTGAAAATGAATGATGAAACAGAATTCCTCGCCGGAAAGAATTAGAAGAACAAATTGTAATGCCCCGAGACTGATGCACCAGGTGTCTCCCAGTTATTCTTCGTCGTTGAAATGTCATTCGCTTGCGTGTTGCACTTTGCCATGTCATCATGTGCACTGCATCCTCATGTTTTTCAAAACATACATCCGGTCACTTTCTCCGTTGTCCGTTTCGGAGTTCGACACTCTCACATGCACCCGTTGCACCTCTCAGATCTCGTTTTGTGAGCGGGAGAAAAATGTTCTCAGAATGGGCCGAGAGTTGACATATGGTCTTGGTATATCACCAGTAGAAAGCTTGTCAAATGTCGTTCCATTTGGAGGTCGTTTGACGCCCCAACGGTTATTCGCGTTAACCGAAACCCTCCTCTTTGCAGCCGAACACTCCTTCATAGCAGCCAACTAGCCCATCTAAACCCCCTCCATTCTCTTCGCAGTTGGATCACGATCATGTGGGCGAAAACCGATCCTCAGTAGCCCTCTCCTAGCTCCCTCTACCTATAAATAAGCCTCCCCATCCTATTTTTGCGGGCAAAGCCTAGCCTCCCTCCTCCTCACGCCGCCGGACTTGTCCGCGCCGCTGCCCTCAGCCAATACCACGCCGCCACACGTCCCGCACGACTCCCCCGCCTCCGTGGCCCGCCGGGCCCAGGCGGGTCCCGCCCAGGCCCGCGCGGCCGCCCGAGCTCCCCGCGCGCCTTGGCGCCCCGCTCCGCTGCCTGCGCCGGAACCCCGCCGCCTCCACCCGTGGCGCTCCGCCGCCCGCACCGCCACCTCGCCGCCTACCAGCACACCAGCCGCCACCGCCTCCTCGCCACCTCCCAGGCGTCTCCGCTGCCGCCGTCGTCGGCTCTGACCGGATCCGGGCCGGCGCCGCCCGGATCCGCCCTCCCCCGCTCTTCCGGTGTCCTCCCCGGCCCTCTCCGCGACTCCCTCGCCGCCGTTGAGCTCGCCTCGGTTCACGTGCCTCATACGAACCCTAGTTTTGTGAGGGTAATTTCTGCCAACTCCTGAGATTGCAATATCATGTGTGCATCTTTGAGTGGCTCTAACTTTGTGCATGTTGCTCCGATTTGCGTGTATGATATTTTGACATGTTCATCTCTGAGTGCTCTACATGTTGGTTTAGTTTGCATACATGTTACTATCCATCTTGATGCCTTAATCATCGTTGCAAAAGTGCATGTTGCTGTTAACTGCTGAAAGCTGTTATAACTTGATGATTTGTCTTTTTCATAGCATTTTGTGTGTTATCTTTTGAGCATCCTGTCAACATGTTTTAGAAGAATATTCATGCCATCTTTACAGTGGTGCAATCCATGTATTTTTATGTGCTCTCGAGTGACTAGCACAAGCATGCAAAGTAGGGTACTTGCTATTGCCGATTTCAGTGACTGTGATTTTTGGCAAGTCTGAACCTGCTACATTATGTTGCCATGTTAACTTGTTGCTACAAGTGAATCCATGCATAATCTGGAGATGCTCGGTAAAGATGTTTTGTAGATCTTGTTATGCTCTATCCACCCATTCCCTTGTGTGCATTTATAGCCTAATGTATATTGTTGTTATCATGCTCTCAAATTGCTTAATAATGTTTTTGTCAGTCTGTTATCAGTAAGTTCATTTTTTCCATGTGAATAGTTAGTGTTCTATGCATCCTATGACCATGTTCTTGCCATCAGTAGCTGCATAGATATGCCTTCTTTCTGTTGGTTACATTCGCATGCCATGAAATGTTGTGTGGTGAGTTGCACAAGCTCGCAAACATGTCTACTTGTCACTGTTTCTGCCATGTTCACTAAATTCCAGTGCATATAAATTGGTTGAGAAATCAAATATGTGTCCTTGGGTGCGTGCTCACCATTGATTGCCGGCAAAACATTGAGATGGCTAGTTTTTAAATTCTAGTAAATCCAAAACTCGTCTGAAATTCATGAAACTTGGCATGCTATCATGGAGCGGCATCAACATGTCGTGGTACAATTTTTATCCCATTTGGGGTAGGTTTCAGTATATGCTTCTCACAAACCGAAGGTTCTCACAACAAGCATGATGGTTTTCGATAGGGAATGTCCCACCTTTGAGGACAAAACGATATCCATTGCCTCTTATTGCTTTCAATTTTTTTCTCGTGTCAACATAGAACAACAGGAGTGTTGTGTGAATTTTTGTGATTTTTTCGGGGTTTGTTTGGACATTTTTATGCATTATCTGAGTTTTCAATGCATTTATGTGCATAATTCAAATTTGAACTACATGCGCATGGTCCAGTGCATATAAATTGGTTGAAAAATCAAATATGTGTCCTTGGGTGCATGCTTTGGTCCCATGCAGGAAATGGGAATGAATTTCAAACACCAGGGCACCGTTGATTGCTCGCAAAACATTGAGATGCCTGGTTTTTAAATTCTAGTAAATTCAAAAATCGTCTGAAATTCATGAAACTTGGCATGCTATCATGGAGCGGAATCAACATGCCATGGTACAAATTTTGTCCCATTTGGGGAAGGTTTGGGTATATGCTTCTCACAAACCGGAGCTTCTCACAACAAGCATGATGGTTTTCAGTAGGGAACGTCCCACATTTGGGGACGAAACGATATCCATTGCCTCTTGTTGCTTTCAAATTATTTTCTCGTGTCAAAATAGAACAATACGAGTGTTGTGTGAATTTTTGTGATTTTTCGGGGTTTGCTTGGACATTTTTATGCATTAACTGAGGTTTTTAATGCATTTATGTGCATAATTCAAATTCGAACTACATTCGCATGTCCAATGCATATAAATTGGTTGAAAATCAAATATGTGTCCTTTGGAGCATGCTTAGGTCACATGCAAGAAATGGGAATGAATTTCAAACACCAGGGCACTGTTGATTGCCGGCAAAACATTGAGATTCCTGGTTTTTAGATTCTAGTAAATCCAAAACCCATCTAAAAATCATGAAACTTGGCATGCTATCATGGAGCAGCATCAACATGCCGTGGTACAAATTTTGTCCCATTTGGGGTAGGTTTGGGTATATTCTTCTCACAAACCAGAGCGTGTCACAAGAAGCATGATGGTTTTCGATAGGGAATGTCCCACCATTGGGGACGAAACGATATCCATTGCCTCTTATTGCTTTCAATTTTTTTCTCATGTCAACATAGAACAATAGGAGTGTTGTCTGAATTTTTGTGATTTTTCGGGGTTCGTTTGGACATTTTTATGCATTAACTGAGTTTTCAATGCATTTATGTGCATAATTCAAATTTGAACTACATGCACATCCTACAGTGCATATAAATTGGTTGAAAAACCAAATCTGTGTCCTTGGGTGCATGCTTAGGTCCCATGCAAGAAATGTGAATGAATTTTAAACACCATGGCCATTGATTGCCGGAAAAACATTGAGATGCCTGGTTTTTAAATTCTAATAAATCCAAAATTTTGTTAACCATGCATGTGACGCCACGTGTCTTGGTTTTAATGGCTGTAGGAGGTTCCGTGCGGATAGCTGCTTGACCTTGACTGTACGGGAGGCGTGCGAGTGTCGTCCGGTGCGCAGGCGGGCCGAGAGGAGTGCAAGCTGTCCCCGAGTGTGCAAGCTCACCGGGAAGCGTGCGAGTTGTACGCTGCGCACCCTCACTGGGAAGTGAGCCCTTTGACTTCCATGGCTGCCCGCCTTGCTCGCATCCTCTGCATTAATGGCGCCCTAGTCGCAGTTTAATTCGCTTTTTAAGTATAGAACAATCATCGCAAACGTTTTAGTTAGAACACCTGTATGCAAACCGACAGCTTCCCTAGGAAGCCAAGAGAAAATGTGTTGAGTAGGATTTCTGCAGCTCTTGATCGCAAACGATTTAGATAGGACACCCATATGCAAAGTGAGAAAAGTGCAGGATTTGTTCATCCCTTCAACGCAAATGGTTGTTTTGGATGACCTGTGTGCAACCACGTACAAACAATTTGGTAAGATTTGCATATGTCATATTGGGTATTTTGCCATTTTTCAAACTGGAAAGATTTACATTTGTCAAACGTACTTAAAATTCAGTAATTAAGCATAGATTTCATTCATAGATAAAGCAGTCTTTCTTAATTTATACAAACAGTTCAACTCGACAGCTGAACCGACTAAACTTCTCCCCAATTATTGCCAACCACGTACTAAAATAGCTAGTTCAACTATATATACTAGCTAATTTTAAGTATGTTGTACAGTTCGACCGCACATCTATAGTCAGATGAACTGACCAAAATAGCCCCTAAATACTACTACTACTACCACGGAGGGGCTTTGTGCTACTTCCGGCAGCCTCTCCTCTGCCGAGCGCGCTCAATAAGAGGCAGAGGAGGAGGAGGAGGAGCCTACTGACGAGCTGGACAAATGCAATACGATGCCTGCCGCTGCTGCATGTTTAGCGACGCTCGCCAGCTCAAACTCCCACTGCCGCTCCACACGATCCCTCTCGAAGCGGCTGAACTGCTCGTAGATCTCCTGATTCCTCGCCTCTGCATCGGCGTGTGCAGCGGCCACGACAACATTAAGGCTCTTTGCATGCTCGACGAGACGCTCCTTCTCCTCCCGCAGGAACTCGATGTAGTGCACAAGGTCGCTGATGCACGTGCGGGCCTCCACCTCCGCCTTCCTCCTTCGGGCGGCAGTGGCGGAGCTGGTGATGATCCCGGCAGTCGACGGTGGGCTGGCGGCCACGGTGGCCGATGATGGGATGGCGGCCACGACCACCACCTCCTGCCTTCGGGCCACGGTGGCGGAGCGGGTGATGGCCACGGTAGCCGGCAGTGGGGTGGCGGCCACGACGACCACGTCCCGCCTTCGGGTCGTGGCGGCGGAGTGGGAGATGGCCCTGGCTTTTGATGGTGGTGTGGCGGCAACGGCGGCCGGCAACAGCAGCCGACGGGCAGCGGCGGCGGAGCAGGTGGTGGGTGTTCCGCGCACACCCAACAGGGACGCCACACGTGGACTGCGCCGCCTCCGTGGTGTATCCACCCAGCTGGAGCTGTCCTTTGATGACGGTGGAGTGGCTGAGCGACGATGACGGACCAGTGCCATTGGCGATTGTGGGAGAAGCAGGCAAGATAAGCTACAGGGAGGGAGGGGAAAATGCGATGCAAGACTCGCCGACCGTGAGGGTTTTTATAGCAGGCCGGCAAGCATTGGGATTCTGGGGGATTTCACCGAGTCGGGCGGGAAGCTTGCGAGGGAACCTACGAGGTTGTGTTGGAATGGGCTCACCGACGATTCATTGGCGCCACCGTTTGGCCAAAAGAACGCCCCCGCGCTCTGCGCAAGCTTGCGCTGTAGGCCATATGCGGCAGCGGGGTGACAAGACGCGCGAGAGAAGAACGAGAGGACACGTACACATATAGTTAATAAAAAAATGTTTGCGATTTAATTACCTACTATACCCCCGTCCTGTTTTATAAGTAGGATTTAACTAATAAAATACGAATGCATGTCACCATATATTATATCGTTGGAGTCGTATTTGAACATAGTTTCCAGCTATACAATTTTTGTAACATGCATTAACACTTTTTCTGTTAAATTTAAGGTTATACACCAGCAAGCGTTTGCCCGAAACACACACGGCTTATTCCATCACAAATAGCTCTGATGGATCAAGTGTCTACCACGTATCGCACACGCAACTCTAATCTGATTCGTGCTTGATGTCTCCGACATCGCTCACACAGTTCGTCTTATTTGCCACGTATCACTGTGCCGTCCTCTACTCGCCGTTAGGCGCTGGAGCGCGCTCTGTAGAGTCCGTTGGCGCATTCTGCTCGCGTCCGTCGGTGTGCTCGGCTTGTGGACAACTTTTCCTTGAGGCGACCGCGGAGCGCTCTGCTCGCATCCCTCCGCGCATGCTTTGCCAGCGGTTGAGCGTGTGCATGATCACGTCGGGGGCCCCATATGCATGCGGTTGTGCCCCATGCGTTGCCACACGATGAAGTTACGTGCGGCACGATGGAGTTACGTGTTGCAAATTAGAACTGCCATCAGGGCCTGCCGATATTCCTGGCCGTCCAGCTTCCCCTTTAATTCCTGTGGCCATTATAACCTTAGTCTCTTCAACCTTTCAATTGCGCCCCACAACACAACAAGCACACTCACGACGACACATAGAGAGGGGATGTCCGACGGTGCTCTAATGGACTTCGGAGAGCATAGAGTGGAGACCCACAAGAGGGAGACAGATCTCTCGGTGGTGTACACCATCAACCCGGCCAAGGTGGATGACTACATCAACAGCGTTGAGCAGTTGCTTGCTGGAGACAAGTACAAGATGGTCGGCATTGACCTCCAGTACACCACCGGTCATCCCGGCATAGATCAGAAGGTTGTCGTTGCCCAGTTGTGCGTGCACCATCATGTCCTCATCTACTACTACTACATGGCCACAAAGCCTTGCGACCGTTTCAACATGTTTGTCAACAACACCGACTACAATTTCTCCATGGTGGATACCAAAGACGATGTAAAAGCGCTCAGTGTTACGGGCTTGGCCTACAAGAACCTTATCAAAATGTGTGACCACTACAGGGGCTGGGGCAGCACGAAGCAGGACTCCCTGGTCGAACTCGCCTCGGCCATCATCGACCCCTACAACAAAAAGATGAAGCAGGATGCCCAGAGAACAAGTCCCGTATCATGGCACAAGGCTTGGATGCGGCAACTGGACGAACCTCACCTCAGGTTCGCGGCCAAGAGCATGTACACATGCTACGAGATGCACAGGCGGATCGTTGACACGAGGAAGTGCCTCGTTACCCAAATCGATAGGCCCGGATCAAGCCACAAGCAGAGCAAGCGTCACAAGAAGTAGATGATGATCAAATGATCGTTTATGCTAGTTAATCATGCATGTAATATATAGTTTACTTTATTGGTGTGTGGAAATGTCATGTGTGTAGTAGCCACCTATGTCATTATGCATGTAATAGTTTACTTTGGTGTGTGTAAATGCCATGGTTGTAGTAGCCGCCTATGTAAGTGGATGTTTAATTTGGTTATGCAAGCATGTCCTTAGAAGTGTGTGTGTGTGTATATATATGTTGTTGTTCTGTATGCAATCCCATCGCACAACACACACGTCTTATTAGCAGCAACCGTCTGTGTTATTATCGGTCTTCACACACATTTCTGATTACGGACCTATTTGTCGCGTATCACTCACATCTTGTTAAGTTGAACCATTTCTGTCTCAACGCAAACAGTTAATCCGAGTGAATCGCATGTCGTATATCGCACACACCTTGATCTGGCTGACCGTTTCATTTGTGTTGCCTAATCACAAACAGTTCATCCGAGTGAACCGTATGCTGTGTATCGCACATGCCTTCATCTAGCTGCCCGTTTCTTTTGTTCCTCCTCATCGCAAACAGTTCATTGAACTGAACCGTATGCCCTTCATCGCACACACAACTAAAACCTGAACCGTATTTGATGCATCCGTCATCGCAGACATTTTACACATTTCTGACGGTTTTCATACAGCGCTGTTTGCCATCATTGCATCGCACACAGTTTCCCGAAGGGTCTCTGATCGTAGTGTCGCATTAGCAACATCCTGGATTAGTGACTCCCATGCATGATGAAACTCGTGGTGAGGTTTCTTCAATTTAGCGTACGAAGGATAAATCATGGCTGCTGCCAGGGTCAGCATTGAAGGGCTGGCCTACAACGAGGCCTACCTGACCCAAGACATCCCTATCGTTCCTAAAGTCTACAGTAACAAATTTCACTCTTTCATCCTTGAGGACATTCTTAAAATCCTGGCATATGTGGTAGACCAAGCACACGTTATGTGGTAGACCAAGCACACATTATGTACGCAAACCTGGATCACAACGGGCTTCTTCTTCTCTACCTCCTTTAGAATCTTCTTGCTTTCCAGGATTGTGGTGTACTCAACATCTAGCCCAGTGACCCACTCATCCTTTGAGTTTTTGAACATGCTTCTGAGGCGAGCAAGGCATCCTTTACCGTCACGGATCCACGGGTGTAGATGACGATGAACTCATTGCCAGTGATGGCTCTAACCTGGTACTCTGCGGCGACCATGGAGATTTGGGAGGCCATGGATTTTGGAGAAGGGTTAGGAGAAGTTGAACTGGTGTAATGTGAAAGGACGGGACGACTGGGAGCAAACTATTGTAAGGTAGAAGACAGGGACGAGTAGAGCGTGCAAACAGCCTGGGGTTGTTCGCTTGCCCGGTGGATAAATGGCTGCAAGCCCCCAAAGAGTTCTCGAGTACTATGCGGGACCCATTAGATGGCATGTCTACTAGAACCATATCGTAGGCGTGACGGTGTAGCTTCTGCCTGATCGCACGCCATGCCGGCGCGTGGATGTAACTTCACTTAATTCCCTCAACCGTCGTGCCTCCCATGACCTTCGCCTCCCTCCCGCGGTCACGCCCTTTGAGACTTCGACCGGCTATACATGAGCATTTTTTTCCTACTCCGCATGCATGATACTCCCTGTGGTCCTTTTTACTTCCATCAACCGTTTGCAATGTTTTTGACCAAATTTATACTAAAAATACCAATATCTACAATACTGATTATAATGAGTTTAAAAACTATGTTTTATAATAAGTATAAAAATATTGATTTGACATTGTGAATGTTGATGTACATTTTTCTATAAGTTTGTTCAAACTAGACGTACATTGACTTCAGACAAAACTTAAATGCACAATGCAGACTAGTTCCTCCATCCAGGTGCGTTCCATGTCCTATCTAGTCATCACAACAAGGTTAGCTATTAGAGTACAACTACCTCCCTTCTAGTTTAAAGCGCTCGATTCAAAAATTTCACCTACTCTTACCAAGATCGAGGTGGTGAAATAGTTTTTGTAGTGGTTTCTAGAGTCTGGACTCCATCTTCAGGAACCTTCGCCGCCGCCGGCAACAATGCAAGGAGATGAACAAGAAACGAAATGAGGCTGGAAT
The DNA here is from genome assembly GCF_003073215.2 of Triticum urartu. Classification (NCBI taxonomy): domain Eukaryota; kingdom Viridiplantae; phylum Streptophyta; class Magnoliopsida; order Poales; family Poaceae; genus Triticum; species Triticum urartu. The sequence continues at coordinate 259,795,898 of NC_053025.1, read as the reverse complement.
GAGTAGTTCCATATTTTATACAGTGGCAGAGGTGGGTAAATATCTGCTATACAATACCTCCGGTGGCAAGGCCATGTCTCTATGAACACACATCTCAGCCGTTGGTTCCAAGTAGATCGAACGACTCACGTTGTCCAGAGGCAGACATACCATCACCACCAACTGAGATGTTTATAGGAGTGGTCATGCATGCATGTTGTGTAATTAATGCATCGGTTTACACAAATTTTTGAGAAAAATGAGAGTACTAATTAAGTACTTTTGCAAACTACAGACTTATTTGCACCATTCATCATCTACCTTGGTTGAAGAGATTTTCAAATTAAGCCCTATTAACCAGAAAGGAGGGTGTACCACATTACCACCACTATGGCCAGACTTAATCATCGCATGCAATAATTTAGTGCACCTTGAAATCTGAACACCTGCTTGACCCTCCTTCTCTCTCCAGCAGTCCCACCACTCCACCCCGTGTGGAAAAAATCTGCATGCATGACTCTCCTCCCCACACTCGTCCAATCCATTGTGACTAGCAATATTTCCACCCCTTCCCTCACCCGTAATTTACTCCAACAAATATGCCGACATAGCTGCTTCAGTTACATAACTGGGTGCATTGGGTCACTGACATGTGGGCCCAACAGGCATTTGGCCCACATGTCAGTGACGCAACTGGACCAGCAGTTAAGTCAGTGAAGCTTAGTCCATATACTATGTATGTGTGCCAGTTCCTACTGGGCCTCCCACGACTTTCGGAAGAACACTCACGTTCATCGCTATCTCCTCCCCCTCCCTCTCACATCGACCACCATGGCATCCCCCCTCCCAAGCCCTAGGTGCCTCTCATAGTACTGCGTGGACGGTCACGCGTCGCTGTTCCGTTCCTCGCCGCCACTAGTCGAGGAGTACGCGTCGCCGTTCAGTTCCTCGCCACCACTAGTCGAGGAGAACGCGTCGGCGTTCCGCTCCACGCCGTGACGTGTCTAGGTGGACACGCCGGCATTCCCAATCTCGCCAGCACGCACGTCGGAGGACACGTCGGCTCCCCGCTACGAGGAGAACACCACGCCGCCCGCCGAGCCCCCCAACCTTGAGGAGCTTTGGAAAGAAATGGATGCTGCCTTGTGGGAGGATTTGCCTCCGGAAGAGCGCGCCAAAATAGAGGCGGAGAAGAAGGTCGAGGAAGAGAAGCGCGCCATGGGGCAAGCTGCCTGGCAGGCTTATGTCGCGTCCGAGAGAGTCAGGCAATTGGCTCTTTGGCAGAAGGCTCGTGCGAGGGCCGTGAGGGTGGCGGAGAACGCCCGTGCCAAAGCCCTGAGTGCAGTCGGGCCCAAGCGCGTCATCTACGCTTGGCGGGACGTGGATGCTTCCAGCGAGGAGGAGTACCTGTTGGCGCCGGATCACCACACCAGTGAGATCGCGTCGCCCGCCGGCAAGCCGCGTTGTGTCGGCGCGCTGGGAAACGGCCGCGCACTAGGGCGCTCGTGGCACGCCGCAAGCGCTCCCGCGAGCGGCATGGCTTCTATTAGGAATATAATTTAGTTTCGTAAGGCGAGCTCATTAGTTTTGGGACGCAAATGATAAATCCTAAACATTCGGGAATTATTAGCGTCCTTAATTAAGTATGTAAAATGAAAAGTTTGGAAACCTTGTGTATCCGTATGCATTTTGTAAGTACATTCATATGTCACATGCGCTAACATTTTATCAGTTAATTCTTTGGTGAAAATTTAGCACAAATTACAATGGTGACGAATAAACCAGGACAGAGGTACTAGTAGTAGTTTAGAAGCCAAAATAAATTAGTGAGGCGCCTTAATGTTACTCTCCACTATGACTAGTCTTATGGGAAAAGCTGGGGAGAGAAGGCTTATTTTTTAAGCCGCCAAAAGAACTGTCCGTAGGAGTGGTAGCTAGGGATACTAGGAGTAGTTGGGTTTTGTGATATGACGACATTACTATCGTGCCACGACCGGGGTGAGACTCGCGTGCAGCGCTGCCCTCTACACTAGTACTACGTTGGTCGTGGTTTATAAGTCCCTCATTGAATTTGACAAAATATTTAACTGACAAAATGTTAGTGCATGTCAACAAAAACAATACCATTGGATTCGTATTTGAACATAGTTTTCAATGATATAAGTTTAGATGACATGCATCAGCATTTATCATACTATATAGAATGTTAGTTCAATTTTTGGTCGTACTAATCTATAGTAAGGTGCCCGTGCATTGCACGGAACAGTGAAATGCATTGATCGGGGAGTTGTTTATTTTGACAAAGGATGTGTGGGTCATCTCATGTATAACGGGTATCGATAGGTTTCTTCAGATATTATTTCATCTCTAGAGCTCACAAACATCCGGGTGAAATAGATAAAAAAGTATCTTTTGCAAACAAAAACGTTCAACTGTTCAACCTGCATCCAAAACTTGTGAAGAAATAACACTTATCGTGCTTTGCAAGAAATGATCTTTAAGAATTTGTTTTTGAGTATCGATTGTTATACATGTGGCTATAGATGACATGGCACTTTCTTATAGTCAATAGTTGGCTATACTAGTAAGTATTAACCATGCCCTTATACACCTAGACGGAGGGATTACATCAGGATGACTTGGAAGGGGGCAGAGGAGATGTAAGAAATGTTTCATCATAAGTCTTTCACCAGTACTGTAGTAAAAATTTCATACATGGAAGATTCTAGACTAAACCATAAATGGATACACTTTTATTCATGCGCGATACTCCAATAGAGCAAGATCATGCATGGAAGTCTCCACATGCTTAGACAGCGGATTACAATGAGCGAAGACTAATGATCAACATTTAACTTGGTAATGCATATGTCCAGGTGAACCTCCTTGGAGTCCCCGTGCACCACTTTGGGGGCAAATCATACCATGCGTCTTCCATGTCCACATCGCCGGGAAGGTCCATGCTTGGCATAGTCCTAGTCAGCTTCCTATAGCTAGTGTCGCTGCCCACGTAACTCGAAGGGTTAGTAACAGTGAGCACGCACCCATACATCAGCCTCGTGTTAGTGTCAGCGTCAGCGGCGTCGCCCCTGACGCACACTACAGAGACGGGGCGGCGGCCTGCACGGGTCTCGCTGGTGCCCACGATCAAGAGGAAGATGTTGCCGTCCTCCTCTGAGACTAGCAGGCGGAGGTGATCCTCCAGCGACTCCGGCACGGTGAACGGGCAGCACGTCTCGTACTTGATGTTCTTCGCCGCAGGCCAGTGGTGATAGACGGACGACTGCGTGAGGTGATGCACGAGGTCCGCCGGCGAGCCCCAAAACAGCATCGGGCACTCATAGCAGTAGACGAAGGGCTCCTTGGAGGCATCAACCAGACCGTCCATCAAACAGGAGTGGCTGTAGGGGATGGTGTGCCAGTTGAATATATGAGCAAGTTACTACAAGATATAGTCTGAATAAGCACAAAATAAATCATGACGGCTATAACAGAGATTAAACTAATCATGTGGACTAGCATACTAGATGAACAGATCGAATCTAGGACACAGACTAGAAACATGAATTCTACCACGATTTCGAACAAGAAGGATAGAAACATATATGGTGCAACGGGAGCAGAACCGTTGGTCTTGAGGTTGTTGCCCATCTCGTTGAGGAAGAGGTTGCCGAGGTTGCGGAAGAATTCATCGTCAGTGAAGTCGTCGCTGCGAGCAATCGCGAGAGTGCGCTGCCCAAATTTCAACAGCGCCCGCTGAGTGGAGCGCAGGAGGGAGTGGCTATAGGGGAGGTTGCGGCGGCCGAATGGAGCGCATGAGTAGCACACGAATCAGTAGATGTTGATCCTCCCTAGTCTCTCTCCCTACTCTTATCTCTATCTCTACTACTCTTCTTTCTTTTTTATAATATACTAGTAGCTGTCAAATCGAATAGTACTGGGCCGCCCGCTGCACGGCCGGCTGAACACGCCACCTCGCATCCATCAAGCCCCTCCGTTAAATCTGCATGCAAACTGACAAACCTACTCCGACCCGCGGGAGGAAATTTGCCAGTTGCCGTTGGAGAATAATAGAGTAACATCCAATCCATTTGAGTTAATTGCGCGTATGATTCTTCCTCCATAAAAACTTAATTGCATCCTTAATCTTGTATTCTGAGTACTCTGTGGGTTCCACTGTGAGTACAGTGTACATTACTTGCAGGCTGGCTACAGATTCATATAGAAAGTTAGAAATAAATGAATCCATCCTTAATCTTGTATTCTAAGTACTCTGTGGGTTCCACTCCCAGTATAGTAGCGGAAGAAGTATATATTAAAAAATAATAAAAAGCTACAGTTTTGGACAGAATTCGAACTTAGGCCATCGCGCTGCAAGCATCCGGCCTGGACGAGTACACCAGGTGTTCGTTGCGGACAATGTAGGAGATAAACCTTTATAGCAATGAGCCCGTCCGTTGCAACGGATCCAAAGTAGAATAACACATATTCACAAATTTGAAAGAAAACAGTTTAGTTTTGATATACATATCACTAAAAATATCTTATGTTTCACTCCATATATATTCTTTGGGCTGTTTTGATGAGGTAAGGGAGGAATGTGGTTGGTTTCAAGATACTAAGGGGTTTTGTGTAAACTGTAGTAGAGAAGTGGGAATTGTTGCAAAAGGCCACAACTTACATCACAGCCGTTAGATGCATACCTAATGGTTAGAAATGGCGGGTGGCAGATACACCATCATCACCAACTGAGTCTTTTATAGGAGTATAAGTATAAGTAATATAGGAGTAGGAGTAGAGAAAAAACCGAGTTGGTGATGATGGTGTGCCTGTCATCTTATAGTATAGACCGTCTGATCTATATCTGACGGATAGAAAGCAAACTATGACAATTTTGCAAAAGATACCCGCACCTCTCTCCACATTTATAGATAAGGCCTTGCCTCGTTCATCCTTATCTCCCACATTTTGAAGGATACCCAAGCTAGGCCTATTTGTTTTTTCTGACTTACTGGGATACAAATCTTTCAAGACGAGGAGGGATGCATTCCGGCCTGGCCAAAGAGTTTGGTCAGTATCTGTTAAAAGTAAATGGGAAAATTAGTTCCTTTTTTGTTTTTGTTCTTCATTGTTATTTTATATTTCATTGGATTTTAACATGAATAGTACTAATTTATTTTTAAATTTGTTTTAGCATGGCTAATAATTTTTGGATTAAGAATATTTTGTTCCCCAGCAAAAAATTGCGAATTTTCAAAATTTCGCACATTTTGGGTTCAATTCTTTAACCCTAGTACTGACCAGAAAAAGGGCTGCAATAAATTCCATATGAATTAGAAAATGAGTAAAAATTATGAAAATAATAGCAAATGGGCTATACACGCAACAAATTTTGAGGCTGACTTGTTTACGCAAGGCTTTGTCAGTCAACACACGATTCTAGCAGCAGTGACTGTTGGATGTCCATCCAACGACTGACGTGCTTCTTCAATCTCTGATCTTCCTGCTCCAGCCGCCTAAACCAGTGCAGGCGGGACTGCCTGCTCCCTCCTCTTCCTGGTCGCAATCAACTGCCTCCTTATTACGCAAAAAATGATTCCTCCCATTGACATCTGGGGCACACCGGTTCGGAGGCTGACATATGGGACTACTAAGTTGACGCGTATGTAGGGCTTTGTCAACTTAGTCAACAAACAATTCTACAAGCAGTGATCATTGGATTTGAATCAAATGGTCCTGTTGTTTCTTCAATCGCTGCTCTTCTTGCACCGGCCGCCCAAACCAGTGTCGGCGAGACCGCATGCTCCTACCTCCATTGGCCGGCTGTGCTACCTTTGAGGCCTCATCGCCCCCTACTACTCCCACCGCTGGCCAGGCCCTGCGGCGATGGCAGGCTCACACCGCAAACGAACCAGTGAACCCTCGTACTCCTCTCCGCATGGGCGCCCACTGCCATGTCTTCCCCGGCTCCGCGTCTTCCGCGGCTCCGCGTCATCCCCTTCCTAGGCCTCGCCGTCGTCCACCGCCCTGGAACTCTCGCGTGCCGTGGTCAACGTGGTCCACGAACGACATCCATCGGATGTGGACTTTATGTGGAGAGGCTGATAGCCAGGTCCATAGCCGCACACAAGGAAATGCCTCCTTATTACACACAAAATAATGATTCCTCCACCTAACATCTAGGACCCACTAGAAGGGCCTCTGTATTTCGCGAAAAAACGTTCCTCCCACAGACAGGTCGGACCCACCAGCTATAGCTTCGCATGCAAGGAAGTGCCTCCTTATTACGCACAAAAAAAATTAATACCCCCTACTAGCTGGGAACCAGCATAGTGGGAGGCTGACATGTGGGCCTACTAAGTTGACAGGGATGGAGGGCTTTGTCAACTTAGTCAATATAACAATTCTAGTTCCAGTGACCGTACGATGTCCATCCAACAGTCGTAGTGCTTCTTCAACCTCTGGTCTTCTTACTCCAGCCGCCCAAAGCAATGCCGGGCGTGCTTCTTGCTCCTGCCTCCCATGGCCGGCCGTGTTACCGTGGAGGCCTCACTGGCCCCTACTACTCCCACCGCTGGACAGGCCTTGCAGCGACGGCTGCCTCACACCGCAACCGAACCAGTGAACCCTCGTACTCCTCTCCTAGTGGGCATCCACTGCCGCGTCTTCCCCGGCTCCGTGTCGTCCCCTTCCCAGGCCTCACCGTCGTCCACCGCCTTGGCGCTCCTGGCGCAGCGTGGCCAATGTGGTCAACGAACGACTTCCATCAGAAGAGTAATGTACGTGGAGAGGCTAATAGCTGGATCCACGGCCGTAGTAAGGAAGTGCCTCCTTATTCCTCCACCTGACAACAGGGACCCACCGGACGGGCCACCGTATTTCGTGAAATTTTTTTTTTCCTGCTGACTGCTGGGACCCACCAGCTACATCTTCACACGCAAGGAAGTGCGTCCATATTACAGGCAAAAAAAATGATTCGCCCTGCTAACTATTGGGACCCACCAGCTACATCTTATCACGCAAGGAAGTGCTTGACAGTCGGGACCCACCTGGTCGAAGCGTATGTAGCGTTGTCATTTTGGTCGCGAACGTGTACGTACATATGATCGGTCTGTTTGCAGGCTGCAGCAATGAACCGTGGCCATGTAAGGAAGGGCACGTGTCGTAGTAGAGGCACGCATGTGTCGTAGTAGAGGTGTTCATGTAGCATGTACACGTACGAGCAGGGTCTTGAACACCTAATCGCGCATACATACAGCCAGGGCTCGTGTACATGGCTGGGTCGGAACGGAGAAGCTGCACCGTCATCGTGATCATGGGGAGGCAATCGGCTGGGTCGGAACGGAATGCGTCGTCGTGTTCATTGAGAGCCAACTGGCTTGGATGGAACAACCGATGGAAACGAGGCCCGACGTAGCATAGAACGGAGATGTCCTTGTGTTTGACCGACCACGGTCGAAACGGGATCCTGTTCATCGGGAGGGGTCTGGCGTACCGCAAAACGGAGGAAATGGACCTCCTATAGTGGAAACGGGGTCCTGTTGATCGGGAGGGGTGTGGCGTACCGCAAAACAGAGGAAACGGACTTGTGTTGGAGCGCTACGGTCGAAACCGGGGTCATGTTCATCGGCAGGGGTGTGGCGTACCGCAAAACGGCACTCCATGTCGACTGCCTCCATGGGCGACTGTTCATCCACCATTGACTGCCTCCACGGGCTACTGTTCATCCACCGTTGACCCCCTCCAGCCTTCACCTGCGACTGTTCATCCACGGGCTCCCGTTCAACTAGCCTCCACCACGCATTCCTCCACTGCGATTACTCTTCAACCAGCCCTCTCCACGGGGTCCTGTTCAACCACCCCTCCATGGGCTATTGTTCATCAAGCCCTCCACCGGGTATTGTTCAACCAGCCCTCCACGGGGTCGTCCTGTTCATCCAGCCCTCCACGGGGTCCTGTTCATCCACCCCTCCACGGGGTCCTGTTCATCCACCGGCTCGATCGATCAGGGTCCTGTTCATCCAGTGGCAACGGCCTCTTCTACCACGGGGTCCTGTTCATCCAACCCCCACCAGGAACTATTCATCCAAACCCCCCCCCAACAACGCTCACTGTTCATCCAGAGGCAGCATCGATCGGCTTCAATTAGCAGCAGTAGAGAAGGAATCACTCGGGTTTAGTTAATAGCAAGGGATCGATCGATCCCTCAGGTTCAGTAACGCGTAGCCTGCAGTGCAATCACTCGGGTTTAGCTAGAGCCCATCGCCTCGCTCAGGTTCAATTAGAGCCTAACGCCTCGCACACACGCGCGTACATATGAGAGAAACACGCATCGCTCGGCCCCGACCAGCCACCGTAACCGTGAAGTCCCCTGATATTTTCCTTGCCCTCGCTTCTACCACGGGTTTTTCCGTCATGGACGGTCCAAAGAATGTCATGCAGCTGCATCTCCGGCCTGCCCAGGACGAAAAACCCATTTTCTATCATGATTTTTTGTCATAGAAGTAGGACCCCACCACATCCATGATGATACTAGGTTTTGTCACAATTATCGTCATAGAAGTGTCATAAGCATGACAAATTTTTTTTTGTTCGGCCCAAAATGTCACGGATGTGTCTTTTTTTTGTAGTGCAAGGTGTTCCTCCAGTATTCGGGAGTTGCATAGTCTCATAATCAAAGGAACATGTATAAGTCATGAAGAAAGCAATAACGATAAAACTAAACGGTCATAATGCTAAGCTAATGGATGGTCTTGTCCATCACATTATTCTCTAATGATGTAATCCCGTTCATCAAATGACAACACATGTCTATGGTGAGGAAACTTAACCATCTTTGATTAACGAGCTAGTCTAGTAGAGGCATATTAGGGACACTCTGTTTGTCTATGTATTCACACATGTACTAAGTTTCCGGTTAATACAATTCTAGCATGAATAATAAACATTTATCACGATATAAGGAAATATAAATAACAATTTTATTATTGCCTCTAGGGCATTTTTCCTTCATTATCGTGAATAAGGAAATATAAAATAACAACTTTATTATTGCCTCCACGGCATATTTCCTTCAAAAATGGCCCCCCATTTTTTGTGATTTGTTGGTTTGATGATGTTTTGTTGTTTTTGATCCATAGATTCGAAGTGTTTCAACTCGATCTAGCTTTCCCCATCTTTTCTCCACTTTCCATCCATGAAATCTTCTCAATTTGACCTTGGAAATCTAGTTTTTCCACCCCCGTTCCCGGTTCGTCCCAAAAGAAATTCCATGACCCCTGGAACTTCTAGACTCCCAAGGAACTTCCGTCCTTACCCCGAAACTTTCGGGCTAAACCGAAAGTTTACCCCAAATCCTCCCACACCTCACCCGCGACCCCCGGAACTTCTAGAACACCCGGGGAAACTCCGGAGCCCAGAACTTCCGCCCCTGACCCAGGAACTTCTGGCCTAGCCAACAACTTTCCCCAAAATTCCAGTATTGCCCTTCTTTAGAATTTTCAGCATAACTTTCACATCCGGAGTCTGATTTTCATGTTCTTTAGCTCGTTGAGTAGATATTGACATCCCCCCATCCATGTAGATAGGTTCCAACACCATTTGACTCCATAAAGTTTTTGGAACTTTGGCATCTTTGCCTAGGCATTCCACCATATCATCTGCATTCCCACCACCGTCTTCCGCAACCTAACCCATTTTGTTCCCAATTCCATTTGTGGTTGCTTGAGTTGTGATTTGAGTCTCCTAAGGTGTTTTGGCTACTTAGGGATGGTTACTTCTTCATCAATGACCACCATCACTTCCACATTAGAAACTCTGAAACCACCACCGCATTCCGCTACCACCAATTGACATTTTTCGTTTGAGATATTTGAGCTGTGGTTTTTCCATTTCCTAAGGTGTTTCGGCTACTTAGGAGCGGTTAGACATCAATAACACCGCCTCCCATAATTTCCACGGACTCGACATCGACAACAACCACTTGAACGGTAACCTCGATGACACCCTTGTATATTCTCCCCTGCCATTGCATTGTTAACCACGAGCCCGCCGTGACATTCCTATCGAGACTATCCATTTGAGTATTGCCCGGCAATGTTACTTGTGCACATTAGTGATCATCGATTACTTTGCATACATACCTCATCTTGGTGTAATCATATCATCTCTGGTATCACAAGGTTGTTCTAGCATATACACATTTGCTATCTTGGTTCGTGAAATTTTGTATAAGTGGCCAAAGAAAGAGCTCAAAAGAGAAAGAGCCAAAAAGCTTTTAAGCACAAGAAAAATAGGCAAAAGTTTGTAAGCAATAGCCATAACATCATACCACATTGCATATCAAATTTCCATACTCAATCATCTTCTATCATATCACCGGAACACCATACATATATAGCATACTTGGGATAGAAGGCATTGCATTTTTGCTTTGTAGTTCGTGCACAAGTCTCATATCCACCTATTGGAAATCACGCCAGTGTGCAACAAGAGCATTTTTCGTGGATTCCACATTTTTGTGCTCATTCCTTGGTTGCACAACCCCATTTATCTATCCGTGTGTGCGTTTCCATGTGTCGTTCATTGCTATTGGTGTACTTGTTTCACTTGCGAATTTGTGAATCTCTTTCCACATTATTGACTCTTACTAATAATTGCTTGAATTTTGTGCCACTTGTCCTAACCAAGCCACTCCATAAGCTTTACTTTGTAGGTGTGAGTGAACAAGTCTGGTACCAATTCCACTATTCTTTCATTTCACATTATGTGAAACGGGATACATCCTCAACTTTGGGAAATGTATCTTGGTATTGTTTATCACATTTGCTACTCACCTTTGCTCGAGTCTTGTGATGGATAGGCAAAGCACATCTACTTTGTTCTACACCAACAACGACAAGTTTGATGCCATGAAGAACTTCTTCGACGCCAAGATGGAAGCTCAAATGGAGGAGCGCAAAGCCCTCATAAAGACCGGCAATTGGTCTTCCTCATCTTCGAGAAGAAGCTCAAGTGCACATCCTTTCGAGCTACCATCTCTAATAAGATCACATCAACATCGACACCATCAACGAATAGAACATAAAGGTCAAGAGCTCAACACCAACCATCGCTTGATGAATTCACCATCTACCTTGGCATCTTTGCCAAGCGACTTCAAGGAATCTTCACGTTTGGATATGCGGCATCTTCACCAACAAGCACCTCAAGATTACGCTCAAGTGAAGCTCCCCAAGCATAAATCCATGACTTCCACGAGATACTAAGACCTCAACACCGACCATGAAATTATGTTTTATGGGACTCAAGACCCCGAGTAGTATCTCGAGTGGGAGCGCAAGATGGACACCTACCTCAAGCCACTTCATGTCCATTCCGAAGATCAAGTGAAGTGCGCTGCAAGAAAATTTGACGACTACGTGTCGACATGGTGGCTTCACACACCTTCCAAGAGATTCAACATGAGTTGGCCTGACGAAGATAGCTATGCGGCGAGAGTTTTTGCCTTCCACTTACACGATATATCTTCACCGTCAATTGGAGAACATCGTCCAAGGATCCAAGTCCATCGACGAGTAATTCAACGAGATGAAGAAAGCCTTGCAACGAGCCGGCATGGACGACCCCGTTCGGATGAAGTTCCACTTCATGATGGGATTGAACAACGACATCTCCAAGACTATCTTCCTTGAGAACAACAAGTCCCTCGAAGACAACTATATTGGTGCTCTAATATGTCTCCAACGTATCTATAATTTTTGATTCTTCCATGCTATTATGTTATTTATTTTGTATGTTTTATATACATTAATATGTTATTTATATTATTTTTGGGACTAACCTATTAACCCAGAGCCCAGTGCCAGTTTATATTTTTTCCTTGTTTTTACTTTTATAGAAAAGGAATATCAAACAGAGTCCAAACGGAATAAAACTTTACGATGATTTTTCTTGGACCAAAAGACACCTACGTGACTTGGAGAGAGGGCCAGAAGAGTCCTGAGGAGGCCACAAACCTCTAGGGCATGCTCCAGGGCGGCCCCATGGCTTGTGGGCCCCTCGGGAGTCCTCCAACCCTAATTCCATGTAACGAGCTGAGACCGACACTCCAGATGCCTTCCAGTTATTTTCGTTGTTGCCGTGTGTTTGCTGCATTCATCATTAGCATTGCATCGGTACTTTGTTGCCGTCATGTTTACAAAACTTGCATCCGCTCGTAGTTGCCGCTTTCCTTGTCTCTCTTGTCTCTTCTCTAAGCCCATCAAACCCTTTGTCTCGATGGCCTTTGGTCATACCCCTCGCGTGTGCGTCCGAAGCTGTCCTGGACCCGAACCGAGCTGTCGTTACCGATGGGTCCAGATCATCCCCAAACATCCCCAAGACATCTCCATTTTATTTAATGAACTCTCCTTTAGCTATTTTCTCGTCCATCCTATTTAGATATAAGGGCTTCCGTTAGTCTGCATTTAGACCCACTTGCAATAAATAACAGCCTAACCCTAGCCCTAGATGTCCCATCCACCCATTCCGCCCACCGCCGCCTAGTCGCTCCACCTCAGGATCACCAACGATCCAACAGCTGTTCTCCACCTCACACTCGCCCGCACACACACACCCTCATCCAGTCAGGCACCTTCCACCTTGATCTGTAGCCGCTAGATCAAGATCCGGCGGTGATACGTCTCCAACGTATCTATAATTTATGAAGTATTCATGCTATTATATTATCCATCTTAGATGTTTTATATGCATTTATATGCTATTTTATATGATTTTTGGGACTAACCTATTAACCTAGAGCCCAGTGCCAGTTTCTGTTTTCCCCTTGTTTTTGAGTATTGCAGAAAAGGAATACCAAACAGAGTCCAATTGACGTGCCAAATTTTGATCATTTTTTATGGACCAAAAGAAGCCCCCGGAGTAAAAGAGTTGGACCAGAAGAGTCCCAAGCCGTCCACGAGGGTGGGGGGCGCACCCCACCCCCCTGGGCGTGGGCCCCTATCTCATGGATGACTCGGAGACCCCCCTGATGAGAAACCAATGCCAAAAATTCCTATAAATACATAAATCACCAAAAAATAACCTAGATCGGAAGTTCCACCACCGCAAGCCTCTATATCCACGAGAAATCAATCTAGGCCCTCTTTGGCACCATGCCAGAGGGGGCCGTCATCACCAGAGGCTATGGAGGAGGATCCCGGAGGGGCCATCATCACCATGAAGGCCATGGAGGAGGAAGCACAAGGGGGAGAACCTCTCCTCCTCTCTCTTGCTGGCACCGGAGTGCCATCGGGAGGGGAATCATCGCCACGGTGATCGTCTTCATCAACATCACCATCCTCATCTCTTTTATGCGGTCCACTCTCCCGCACCCCGCTGTAATCCCTACTTGGACAGGGTGCTTTATGCCACATATTATGATCCAATGATGTGTTGCCATCCTATGATGTTTTGAGTACATATCCTTTGTCTTTGGGTTGATTGATGATCTAGATTGGTATGAGTTGTATGTTTTATTTTGGTGCTGTCCTATTGTGCCTTCCGTGTCGCGCAAGCGTGAGGGATTCTCGCTGTAGGGTGTTGCAATACATTCATAATTCTCTTATAGTGGGTTGCTTGAGTGACATAAGCATAAACCCGAGTAAGAGGGTTGTTGCGTATGGGATAAAGGGGAGTTGATGCTTTAATGCTATGGTTGGGTTTTACCTTAATGATCTTTAGTAGTTGTGGATGATTGCTAGAGTTCCAATCATAAGTGCATATGATCTAAGAAGAGAAAGTATGTTAGCTTATGCCTCTCCCTCATATGAAATTACAACGACGACTATCGGTCTTGTTAACAATTGCCTAAGACAATTCCGCACACTGACCCATCATCATTCCACACTCGCTATTTATATATTTAGCAATATATTCTAAATTTATGAGAACAACACCTACTTTTATATTTTAGCTCTCCGATATCATGCGAAGTTATCCTCTTCATACCCACACTTAGTTTTATTTCTTGTTTCTAGTTGGCAGCAAACGTTCGGTGTACGTAGACTCGTATCGGTGGCAGATAGGGTTTGAGAGAATATTGATCTTACGTTTAGCTCCTCGTGGGTTCGACACTCCATACTTATCACTTCCACCTTTGGGAATTGCTACGATGATTCCCTACACTTGGGGATTATCAGACGGCCACCAGAGAGCCCGACCCATAGCCGCAACCTCCTTGATCCGATCTAGATTGGGATGGGAGCTCCCATGGCGCCTGATCTAGGAGGCCTGGCCTCTCGCTCACTGGCGCCTCAACCGGACCAGGACCCCATCGCTCCTGCCCTTCTTCTTCCTTCCCTAGTCTCCTCCTCTCATCTCCCTCGTTCTTCTCCTGCAACAGGTGTTCCTTGCGCCATGGATAGGACGAGCCCCGCCTCGCCATGGATGCAGCCATGGATGCCGCCATGGACACCGACCTCCTCCACCTGCACCATGACGACCTGCCACTCCCGGCACCGCTTCCTCAACCATGCCTCAAAATTGCCTTCTCCCGGCCTCCTCATGTCGATCTTGTCGCTCGAGCCGAACCTCCATTCCTCCTCGCATGCCTGTTTTTGACTGCTGCCGCTACCGCTGCCTTTTACTGCAGAAGCTCGCCGCCGCTCATGGTCTCATCTCCGGCCGGATCTGTGCACTGCCTTGAGCTCCAACCTATTGAATTCACCTCGCCGTTGGTTGAACCCTCCGCCTCCTGTTCTGCGGCGTCGAGCACCAGCAGCTTGATCGCTCGCGTTGATCGAGCCACGCGCGTGGGTCAGCACCGCTGACCTGAGCCCCGCAGGTCGCCGTGTGCCCTTGCTTCTCACTTCTCTTTTCTCCTCTACTTCCCTGGCTCTCTCTTATGATGCCCATGTCTCTCTATGTCCCTTTCTTCACAGTACGTCGCCATGGCCTGCCCTGCCAAGCCCCAGCCCGCCGGCAACCATCTCCAATCAGATCCGCTTGGTCCCGGACATCTTCCTCGACCGCCGGCCAACCGTGCCCGCCTTGCGCGTCACTGCCATCGCCTTTGTGCCACAGCCCAAGCGTTGCTCCACGTCGCGCTGCCTCCTTCTGTCGGGAGCAGATAGAGGAAGCCGCCCCTGCCCGTTGACTTCCAGGCCAGCGTGGGCCTCTCCTGCTACACCGACTGAGCCATGGCCCATGGTGAGCGCCCCAGCGCCCAACAGATTCAGCTCATTCTGTTTTTTCCTGTTCTGCTAATTTCCTATTATCCAGTAATAACAGATTTGCAGAAAAACCCTTCTAGTTCATGCATTTAATAACTCTATAACCGTGCATCGGATTGATGTCTACTACACAACCTTCTTCTTGTAGACGTTGTTGGGCCTCCAAGTGCAGAGGTTTGTAGGACAGTAGCAAATTTCCCTCAAGTGGATGACCTAAGGTTTATCAATCTGTAGGAGGCGTAGGATGAAGATGGTCTCTCTCAAACAACTCTGCAACCAAATAACAAAGAGTCTCTTGTGTCCACAACACACCCAATACAATGGTAAATTGTATAGGTGCACTAGTTCGGCGAAGAGATGGTGATACAAGTGCAATATGGATAGTAGATAATGGTTTTTGTAATATGAAAATATAAAAACAGCAAGGTAACTAATGATAAAAGTGAGCATAAACGGTATTGCAATGCTAGGAAACAAGGCCTAGGGTTCATACTTACACTAGTGCAAGTTCTCTCAACAATAATAACATAATTGGGTCACATAACTATCCCTCAACATGCAACAAAGAGTCACTCCAAAGTCACTAATAGCGGAGAACAAACGAAGAGATTATGGTAGGGTACGAAAGCACCTCAAAGTTATCTTTTATGATCGATCTATTCAAGAGTCCATAGTAAAATAACGTGGAGCTATTCTTTCCGTTCAATCTATCATAGAGTTCGTACTAGAATAACACCTTAAGACACAAATCAACCAAAACCCTAATGTCACCTAGATACTCCAATGTCACCTCAAGTATCCGTGGGTATGATTATACGATATGCATCACACAATCTCAGATTCATCTATTCAACCAACACAATGAACTTTAAAGAGTGCCCCAAAGTTTCTACAGGAGAGTCAAGACGAAAATGTGTGCCAACCCCTATGCATAGGTTCATGGGCAGAACCCGCAAGTTGATCACCAAAACATACATCAAGTGGATCAATAGAATACCCCATTGTCACCATGGGTATCCCACGCAAGACATACATCAAGTGTTCTCAAATCCTTAAAGACTCAATCCGATAAGGTAACTTCAAAGGGAAAACTCAATCCATTACAAGAGAGTAGAGGGGGAGAAACATTATAAGATCCAACTATAATAGCAAAGCTCGCGATACCTCAAGATCGTACCACCTCAAGAACACGAGAGAGAGAGAGAGATCAAACACATAGCTGCTGGTACATACCCTCAGCCCTGAGGGAAAACTACTCCCTCCTCGTCATGGAGAGCACCTAGATGATGAAGATGGCCACCGGAAAGGGATTCCCCCTCCGGCAGGGTGACGGAACGGGTCCAGATTGGTTTTCGGTGGCTACGGAGACTTCTGGCGGTGGAACTCCCGATCTATTGTGTTCCTCGAAGTTTTTATGGTATATGGGTATATATAGGAGGAAGAAGTACGTCGGTGGATCTTCGGGCTGTCCACGAGGCAGGGGGGCGCGCCCAGGGGGGTGGGCGCGCCCCCTACCCTCATGGGCAGCCCGAGACTCTCTTGGTCCATCTCCGATACTCTGTGGGCTTCTTCTGGTCGAAAAATATGTTCCGTGAAGTTTCATGTCAATTGGACTCTGTTTGATTTTCCTTTTCTGCGATACTCTAAAACAAGGAAAAAAATAGAAACTGGCACTGGGCTCTAGGTTAATAGGTTAGTCCCAAAAATCATATAAAATAGCATATAAATGCATATAAAACATCCAAGGTTGATAATATAATAGCATGGAACAATCAAAAATTATAGATACGTTGGAGACGTATCACGGATTGAAATAATTTATATATGTAAAATGCTTAGAATTTCGTCTATTTTCATAATATGCAACTTTCATCCATGTTTAAAATGCTTAAACTTGTTGTTTGTTTAAATTTGCAAAAATGCCATGTTAAAATGATTTATTTCATAACTAATTAATCGTAGCTTCGAATTGAATAAACTTTATATGTAAATCAGGTAGAAAAATGCATAGATTACCTTGGTGCACTTTACTTTGCTGTCTAAAAAATTAAAAATATGCATATGGGGATTTTTCGAAATTGTTGTTTGTTATTTTCGGCCTCATTTAAATTGTCTAAAATGTGTAGTTTCCTTATGCCTCACTTCCTGCCATGTTAACCAACATTTAATATTCTTGGGTACACAAACGAGAGCGAACTAAATAACTTGAATGTGGTGTTTCATCAATATGCAACTCATTGCATATTGATCTCCACTTAATTGGTAGTATTGTTTGTTGCACTTTGCCATGCCATGACTTATTAAAACGGACATGCATCATACTTCATTGTGCATCATGCAATGCTTATGTGATGGTTGTTTACTTTGTTGTCTGCTTCTTTCTGGTTGTGCTTCTTCTCGATAGTTCTGGTTACGTTGTGATTGTGAGGATCCGTTCGACTATGTTGGTTCATCTTCTTCATGGATTCGGTCTTCTTCCTAGCGGGATTTCAGGCAAGATGACTGTCACCTTGGATCTCACTACTATGTTTGCCATGCTAGTTGTCTCGATGCTATCGCTATGTCGCGCTACCTACCACTTGTTTATCAACCATCCCAAATTGCCATGATAGCCTCTAACATTTTCCACCATCCCAGCAAACTGTTGTTTGGCTATGTTACCGCTTTGCTCCACCCCTCTTATAGCATTGCTAGTTGCAGGTGCAGTGTAGGTTGTTCCATGTTGGGACATGGATATTTTGGGATATCACAATATCTCTTATTTGATTAATGCACATATATACTTGGTAAAGGGTGGAAGGCTTGGCCTTTTGCCTGGTGTTTTGTTCCACTCCTGCCGCCCTAGTTTCCTTCATATCGGTGTTATGTTCCTTGATTTTGCGTTCCTAACACGGTTGGGGTTTATGGGCCCCCCTTGAAAGTTTGCTTTGCATAAAACTCTTCCAACAAGAACCAGCATTAGTTTTAACATTTGGCCAACATAATAAACTTGATAATTAATTAATTGGCATAGGGGGTCGCGTCCTCGAGGATTCTTTTAACATAATACATGGGGGCCAGTGCTGTTGGTGTTGGTCCCAAACAGGTAGACTACGGGGCCACCATGGGGCAACCCGAGGATCTGGTTTTACTTGTAGGATGTCCCATCTGATCGTGGCCTGAGACGAGATACGCGCGGCTACAATCAGGGTGCCGGCACGCCGGGAGGTCTTGCTGGACTTGTTTTATCATTGTCGAAATGTCTTGTGCGCCGGGATTCCGAGTTTGATCGGGTTGTTCTGGGAGGAGGATTTTCCTGCATTGATCGTGAGAGCTTGTCATGGGCTAAGTGGGGACACCCTTGCAGGGCTTAAACTTTCGAGAGATGTGCCCGCGGTTATGTGGCATATGGGAATTTTTAATATCCGGTTGTGGAGAACTTGACACGAGATTCGAAATAAAATACACCAACCGCGTGTGTAACCATGACCGTCTCTTTTCGAGTGAGTTCGAAAGAGAAGACGGTGGGGTTATGTTTGAACTCAAGTAGTTCAATACCACTTCTTGATAATTATTAGTTTGCTCCCGTTGCGTAGTTTCTCATCTTATTCTTATGCTCGTAAGTTAGCCACCATACAATGCTAAGTGTCGATGTAACCTCACCACTATCGATTCCATACCCATTAAGCTTTGCTAGTCTTGATACCCATGGTAATGGGATTGCTGAGTCCTCGTGGCTCATAGATTACTACAACAATAGTTGTAGTTATAGGTAATGCAATGATCTGACGTGAGAGTGATTCTTGATTGCTTTTGGAGTTCTTCTTCTTCGTTCAAGGGATTAGGTTCCGGATCGGGGAGCCTGGGATTAGCAGGGTGGATGTCGTTCTTTTTAGTTTTACCAATTCATGTTCAGAAATATATTGGCTACATAATGCATCACATCCATTTGGAAAACAAAATATATCATGAGACATAAAGTGTTTGCGTGGTTGATGTTGCATGATAGGGTCAACACAAGGGATTTGCTTCTAAGAAGGCGTTGTAATATTGGAGAAGATCACAATTGTCCAATGTGCAACAGGGAGGTACTAGAAACAAATGCCCATCTTTTTTATGAGTGTCCTTTTGCTGCAAAGTATTGGGAACTTGTGGGCATAAATTGGGATAATCACCCAGACATGCAACACAAATATGAGAGAGTGTAACACCCCGGATATGACTTTCCCAATATGTAATCCAACTCTTGCCGTTTCCGGCCTTAAGTTATTTTATTTTCTCGGGTTCGGGTTTTTGTCGCCGTGTGTTGTTATCGTTGTCATGCATCTCATATCATGTCATCATGTGCATTGCATTTGCATACGTGTTCATCTCATGCATTCGAGCATTTTCCCCGTTGTCCGTTTTGCATTCCGGTGCTTTGTTCTCCTCCCGTGGTCATTTCTACCTTTCTTTCGTGTGTGGGGATTAAACATTTCCGGACTGGACCGAGACTTGCCAAGCGGTCTTGGTTTACTACCGGTAGACCGCCTATCAAGTTTCGTATCATTTGGACTTCGTTTGATACTCCAACGGTTAACCGAGGGACCGAAAAGGCCTCGTGTGTGTTGCAGCCCAACACCCCTCAAATTTGGCCCAAAACCCACCTAAACCCTCTCCACCATCTAGAGCGTTCGATCACGACCGCGTGGCCGAAAACCGCACCTCATTTGGACTCTCCTAGCTCCTCCTATGCCTATATATAGATCCCCACATTCCAAATCCGGGTCTTCTTCCCCCAAACCCTAGAAAAATCCATCTCCGCCGCCGGACATGTCCACTTCCCGCCAGACAGCCTCCACCGCCGCCTCGGGCCAATAGAGGTGGGACACCTGTCCCGGGCGGACGCCCCACTTCGGTGCCGCCGCGCGGGCCCGCCAGGCCCGCAACTGGCCCACCCCGTCGCCCGATCCGGGCCGCCTTCCTCCTGTCGTTCGCCGCCCCGCGCGCCTGGGAGCCGCCGCCGCCCGGCTCCGCACTCCCCCACGCCGGCGAGCTCGCCGCCCGACTTCCCCGCCGTCCTCCGCTGCTCCACCGCGGGCGCCGCCCGCCGCGCGCCTCGCCTACCTCATCGCCGGTGGCCGCCGCCCCCGCCGGCGCCGCCCTCCACCGCCGCCTCGCCGCCCTTCTCCTTCCGGCGAACCATGAGCAACTTCGGCGCTACATGACTTCCGGGCATCCTCGGGCCGCGCGCACGCCGGATCGGATCTCAGATCCGGATTCAAAACCCTAGGGGTTGACCTTTTTCTCCAAGTCCCAGAATTATTTGCTCATGTTCATAGCATCGTAACTTTGCATCTGTAGCTCCGTTTTGGGCATATAGCATATCAAAATGTTCGCCTCAGAGAGTACATCATTTCACTCCATTGCATCATTTTCATTTGAGTTCATCTTGATACCCGAAATGCTGCTAGAAGAGTGCTACTTGAGATAATTGCCAGATCTGCTGCTTCATTTAGCTATTTGTCATTTTTGCCATGATTATTGTGTGCATGATATGCCCATGAGCTCTACATATGTTTTGTTAAGGGTTTTTCCATCTTTCCAGAGGTGCAACCCATGTATTTTTGTGATGTGTGTGGTGACTAGCACAAGCTTGCAAAGTGAGGCACTTGGCAATGCTGATTTCAGGGACTTAGCATTTCCACCAAGTCCTTGACCTGTTTATCTCATATGGCCATATGTTCATGTTGTTTCCCAGTGATCCGTGCCTCTTTTCAGGATAATAAGTAAGGATGTTTTGTTAATCTTGTAGTGCTCTATCCATCCATGTCTTTGTTTGCAATTATGGAGCACCCTAGCTTGAGTCAATCGAGCTCTACTTTCACTACTTCGTGAATCTGGGCAGATTGTCTACTTGTTAGCGATTTTGCCGAGGATGTTGTAGTTGATCCGTGCATGCTATGCTATTGTTCTTGCCATGTCTAGCTTGCATTTAGTGTATTCTTGATGGGTGTATGCTTATCTTTTCATGACTTGCTCTGTAGTGAGTGCATCGAGCTCGTAAACATGCCTACTTGATATCTGTTTTCAGCATGTTCCAGATTTCACCAAGTCTGAGAACTGACTATGTTTTTGCCATGTTCACATGCTTGCAATTGTATTTTCTGATCCCTTTTGGCTCAAGGTCACTAAGGGACTTTTGTTAAGCTCTTTGAGTAGCTCCATACTATGCTTTACTTTGACATGTTCAGGTCCTGTAGCATATAGTTTTGTTGCTCTGAAGAGTGCTATCTGATCTGAAATTCCAGACAAGTGTTAATTTCACTAAGTCCGAGATCTGTTTACCATATGCATTTTTGCAATGCTTGTTTGAAATTGTTAATGGATGAATTGGCCATAGCTCATTGCTAGACTTTTGTTAAGCATCATGAATGCATCCCTGCCATGGATTTTTATGCCATGTTTGGGTGCTATAGCATGTTCATCTCGTTGCATTTAGATGGCTACTTGCTGTAAATCGCAGAACATGGTCATATTTGAATCGCTTGCCATTTCCAAATTGTAACTCCGATTCCGGCGTTCTTTATATCGTTTTCAAGCGATTTCATCTCATCTTTCCATTGGCACACTT
Source organism: Triticum urartu (assembly GCF_003073215.2). Lineage (NCBI taxonomy): Eukaryota > Viridiplantae > Streptophyta > Magnoliopsida > Poales > Poaceae > Triticum > Triticum urartu. The sequence continues at coordinate 259,774,115 of NC_053025.1, read as the reverse complement.
GGATTCCCAAGTTGATGTCAGGTTCATGCATCCCTTGTAAAATCTTGCATATGCATCCCGCATCGCATCCCGCATAGCATACCATCCTTGCATCATATTGTTTGATCCTTGCACGTGGTTGATTGTGTCCTTGTTGCTTGTTTGTCTTGTTTGGGTAGATCCAGGAGACGAGTTCGCTAACGAGGAGCCCGTTGAGTTTGCTTTCGAGAATCCAGTCAACTCTGACAACTTTGCAGGCAAGATGATCATACCCTCGAAATCATTACTATCTTTGCTATGCTAGATGCTCGCTCTATTGCTATGCCAATGCTACGATGCCTACCACTTGCTTTCAATCCTCCCAAATTGCCATGTCAAACCTCTAACCCACCATGTCCTAGCAAACCATTGATTGGCTATGTTACCGCTTTGCTCAGCCCCTCTTATAGCGTTGCTTGTTGCAGGTGAAGATTGGAGACCGTTCCTTGTTGGAACATTTATTTGCTTGTGGGGATATCATTATATTGCCATGTTATCTTAATGCATCTATATACTTGGTAAAGGGTGGAAGGCTCGGCCTCTCGCCTAGTGTTTTGTTCCACTCTTGCCGCCTTAGTTTCCGTCATATCGGTGTTATGTTCCCGGATTTTGTGTTCCTTACGCGGTTGGGTTATGGGAACCCCTTGATAGTTCGCCTTGATTAAAGCTTTTCCAGCAATGCCCAACCTTGGTCTTACCATTTGCCACCTAGCCTCTTTTTCCCTTGGGTTTCCAGAGCCCGAGGGTCAACTTATTTTAGCCCCCCCCTGGGCCAGTGCTCCTCTGAGTGTTGGTCCAAACCAGAGTCCTGTGCAGCGCCCTCTCGGGGAAACTCGAGGTTTGGTTTTAGTTGTATGGAGCGCTCATCTGAGTGTGCCCTGAGAACGAGATATGTGCAGCTCCTATCGGGATTTGTCGGCACATTTGGGCGGTGTTGCTGGTCTTGTTTTAACCTATCGAAGTGTCTTGAAGAACCGAGATACCGAGTCTGATCGGAACGTCTCGGGAGGAGGTCTATTCCTTCGTTGACCATGAGAGCTTGTCATGGGCTAAGTTGGGACTCCCCTGTAGGGATTTGAACTTTCGGAAGCCGTGCCCGCTGTTATGGGCAGATGGGAATTTGTTAATGTCCGGTTGTAGATAACTTGAACCTTAACTTAATTAAAATGAATCAACTAAGTGTGTTACCGTGATGGCCTCTTCTCGGCGGAGTCCGGGAAGTGGACACGGTGTTGGAGTAATGTTCGCGCAGGTTGCCCTCTAGTTTCTCGCTCGCGCTTTGCCTCCTCTTCTCGCTCTCTTTTGCGAACATGATAGCCACAATATTTGCTAGTCGTTGCTGCAGCTCCACATATTTACCTTGCCTTACCTATAAGCTTAAATAGTCTTGATCGCGAGGGTGTGAGATTGCTGAGTCCCTGTGGCTCACAGATTACTATGTTTCCTTTCCTGATGATCAGTAGTGGTGCCCAGTTGGGGGTGATCGGGACCGTGTCGCATGTTGGGTTATCTTTTATTTTGGCGCCGTAGTCGGGCCATGAGTGTTTGGATGATGTAATGTTATTTATGTACTTGATTGACGTGGCGAGTGTAAGCCGACTATGTTATCTCCCCTTTTATTATCTATATATTACATGGGATGTTGTGAAGATTGCCTCACTTGTGACATATGCCTTCAATGCGATTATGTCTCTAAGTCGTGCCTCGACACGTGGGAGCTATAGTCGCATCGAGGGTGTTACAAGTTGGTAATCAGAGCCTTCCCCGACCTTAGGAGCCCCATTGCTTGATCGTTTTAGCAGCCGAGTTGTGTCTAGAAAAATGTTTTGAGTCATTTAGGAATTATATATCGGAGAGTTTAGGAATTCTTTTTACTTCCCAGTCTCCTCATCGCTCTGGTAAGGCATCCCGACGTAGACTTTTGACTCTTCTCTTCTCAAATTTCACTAAAAAAAATTTAGGATCACGCGGGTATCTTGGAATCGTTCCGATGGTTTTATGACGAGAACATTGTCTTGGTGCCTCCTGTCAGGGGTTTTGTGGAAGTGTCCCGGGGAGTTGAGCTCTGAGGTGTTGTCATCATAATTTTATCATTGCAGTTCTGGAATACCTGAGTTTAGTACACCAACATCGAAAATCTCTTTTATGCAGTTCGTTGGTGAGATAACCTCGATGCCACCCAGTACTGGGGCGGGAGTTCGGGAGTATCGCCATAACTTGTATAACAGATGCTTTTCGAAGGTTGAGGTAGATGGTTTCCGAAGTTTTTCTCGGTTATGTGTTGAAGGATGGATACAGCTGGATGTAGGATTTGCTAGATTTGGGTGATATATTATGCTTCCCCTGTATCCCCAACACCTGATTGCATAACCGGAAAGGTTCGGGAGTTTCATAGGTGGTAATTCTTGTAGCTCTAGTTTCTTCTTCCACGGATATTTGGTTTGAGATTGGGATTTCTTACCAAGTATTCGTTCTTGATCCATACCTTGTTGATTTATTTCTCTACCTAAATTCTAAGTGGCTTCTCAATTTATGGATATGTGACCATTTCAAGAGGAATGCATTCGTTCATTTTGTTCGAATGTGAAGACTATATGTTGCAATTTTCATTCCGTTGGATTCAGCTTCATTTTATCTGTCTATGTGCTAACGGTGGTCAACCTCTTCAGGATGGCTCCCGCTAAGAGCACCAGTCAGAATCAGAATCAAGATCCGCCACCACCTCCCCCTCCTCCGGAGGCATGGCAAGCTGTGATGGCCGCAACCAATGCAAACACATAGTTGATCATGCAAATTCTTCAAGAGCGAAATCAAGGCAACCAAGGGAACCAAGGCAACAATCAGAATCACTTTGCTACACTCAACCAGTTCCTTGCTAACGGGCCAAAGACTTTCAGCAATTGTGTTGTGGCAACCGATGCTGACGATTGGCTTGTGGATCTGTGCAACCATTTCGAGTGCAGTAACGTCAGGCCTGAGGACTTCGTCAAGTTCGCTTCCTTCCAACTCAAAGATCAAGCTGCAGAATGGTTCCAGCAGTACAAGGACTCCAGAGGTGGACGTGTTATTACCTGGGATGAATTCCCTCAAGATTTCAGAGCTCATCATATCCCTCAGAGCGTGGTTGAAAGCAAGCGTGAGGAATTCTGCAACCTGAAGCAAGGCTCTTTGTCTGTCTATGACTACAACAAGTTGTTTCAGAAGCTCGCCTGCTTTGCCAAGTAGGACGTCCCTGATGAGAAGAGCATGATATACCAGTTCAGGGGTGGTCTCAGAGAAGAAATCCAGCTAGCTCTTGTTCTCTTTGAGCCCTTGAGATACGATGAGTTCTACAACATGGCATTGAAGCAAGAGGCCGCTCAACTGAGGTGTGATGCTTCCAAGAAGCGAGTCAGAGATGCTACTCCTTCTTTCTCTACTCAAGTGGCCAAGCAGCAGAAGTATTGGCTTCCTCCTCCTCCGTTTCATCAGCCGTATCAGCAGAAGAGCAAAGGTGGCAGTGGATCTTCCCACCCACCCAACCCTGGCTTTCAGAACAAGACTTCGTCTCAAGCTCCAAGATCGAGTGCTCCGTATCACCGTCCGCTTTCAGAGGTCACGTGCAACAAGTGCCAACAGAAGGGTCACTATGCCAACAAGTGTCTCAATCAGAGGCGTCTTCCTCCTCCTCCTCCTCCTGTGAGATCGGCAAGTACAGCTGTGGTCAAGCATAACCCCAAGTACGCCAAGGTCAATATGGTGAATGCAGCTCAGGCAGAGGATTCATCAGATGTCATCATGGGTAACCTTCCTATTAATGATATTCCTGCAAAAGTTCTTTTTGACACTGGTGCATCGCATTGCTTCATTTCCAAACCTTTTGCATCAAAGTATGAGTGCGATTATCAGTATCTGCAAAGTTCCTTGCAAATTGTGTCACCGGGCAAGCAGATGACAGCTAACACCTGCGTCCTGGAGGTTACTATCACCTTGGGCAACTACAAGTTCCTTTCTTCCCCAATTGTTCTTGGTAACTCGGATATTGATCTTATTCTCGGGATGGATTGGCTTTCTAAGCACAAGGCGCATCTTGATTGTGCTGCCAGGCAGATTCAATTGACTCATTCGTCTAAGGATGCAATTGCCTTTGCCGCTCGGGATAATACCATCCGTCTATTTTCTCTCAATGAGAAGGGTGAACTCGATGCCATCTCGCAAATTCCAGTCGTTTGCAAATATCAAGACGTCTTTCCAGAAGAGCTTCCAAGAATGCCTCCACACCGGCCAGTTGAATTCGTTATTGATCTTGAGCCCGGCACGGAACCAGTGTGCAAGCGCCCTTACAAGCTCGGACCTGAAGAGTTGAAGGAGCTGAAGAAGCAACTCGATATTCAAGAAAGAATGGGTCTCATCCGGCCTAGTTCTTCTCCGTGGGGTTGTGGTGTTCTTTTTGTGAAGAAGAAGGATGGAACGGACCGACTTTGTGTTGACTACCGTCCATTGAACAAGAAGACCATCAAGAACAAATACCCACTTCCCAACATCAACGAGTTGTTCGAACAACTCAAAGGTGCCCAAGTATTCTCCAAGCTTGATCTCCATATGGGTTATCATCAGATTCGAATCCGTTAGCAAGATATTCCCAAGACGGCTTTCAGGACAAGCTATGGTTCATATGAATACACTGTCATGTCTTTTGGCCTCATCAATGCTCCTCTGACTTTCTCTCGCATGATGAACTTCATCTTCAACGCCTATACCAATGACTTCATTTTGGTCTATCTCGACGACATTCTGGTTTTCTCGAAGAACAAGGAAGATCATGCCAAGCACTTGCATTTGGTACTCGATAAGCTGAGGGAACACAAGTTCTACGCCAAGTTCTCCAAGTGCGAATTTTGGCTCGATGAGGTTCTTTATCTTGGTCATATCATCTCTGCCTAGGGCATTGCGGTGAATCCTGAGAAGGTGTCTGCAATTGTGAATTGGGAACCTCCTCAGAACGTGAAGCAACTCCGTAGCTTCCTCGGTCTCGCAAGCTACTGTCAAAGATTCGTTGAAAACTTTTCTAAGATCGCGAAGCCTCTCTCAAATCTTCTCCAGAAGCACGTCAAGTACGTTTGGTCTCTGGAGTATGACATTGCTTTCAACACTTTGAAAGAGAAATTGATCACTGCTCCAGTTCTGACTCCGCCTGATGAATCCAAGCCGTACGGGGTCTTTTGTGATGCCTCTCTCCAAGGTCTTGGCGAAGTGTTGATGCAAGAGAAGAAAGTTGTTGCTTATACCTCTCGCCAGTTGAAGCCTAATGAAAAGAACTACCCCACTCATGATCTCGAGTTGGCGGCAGTTGTGCATGCTCTTTTGACTTGGAGACAGCTCTTATTGGGAAGAAAAGTGGACATTTTCACTGATCATAAGAGTCTCAAGTACATCTTCACTCTGCCTAATCTCAACCTTAGGCAAACTCGATGGGTCAAAATGATTCAAGAGTATAATCTGAGTATCGAGTATACTCCAGGCAAGGCCAATGTGATTGCTGATGCATTGAGCAGAAAGGCTTATTGCAACAGTCTGATTCTCAGGCCTTATCAACCCGAGCTTTGAGAAGCTTTCCGCAAACTTAATCTGCAAGTTGTTCCTCAAGGTTTCCTCGCCAACCTTCAAGTCTCTCCTACCTTAGAAGACCAGATTCGCCAAGCCCAGCTTCTTGATGCTTGGTGAAAAAGGTGAAGATTGGGATTGCCAAGAGTCAACCCAAGTACAAGTGCTACCACCTTGATGACAAGGACACTCTCTTCTTCGAGGATCATATTGTTGTACCCAAAGGTGACCTCCGTAAAGTGGTCATGAACGAGGCTCACAATTCTCTCCTCTCCATCCACCCTAGGAGCACGAAGATGTATCAGGACCTCAAGCAGGCTTATTGGTGGACTCTAATGAAGCGCGAGATTGCTCAGTTCGTAAATGAGTGTGATGTCTGCAGAAGAGTGAAGGCAGAGCACCAAAGACCAGCTGGTCTCCTCCAACCTCTTGCCATTCCAGAATGGAAGTTTGACCACATTGAAATGGACTTCGTGACTGGGTTTCCAAAGTCCAAACGTGGCAATGATGCTATATTCGTTGTCATCGACAAACTCACCAAAGTGGCTCACTTTCTGCCTATCAAAGAGTCAATCACTGCAGCTCAATTGACGGAACTCTATACCTCTCGAATTGTCTCTCTGCATGGTATTCCACAAGTGATCTCTTCAGGCCGTGGCAGCATCTTTACCTCCAAGTTTTGGGATTCTTTTCAGAAGGCCATGGGCACCAACATCCGCTTCAGCACAGCTTTCCATCCTCAAACTAGCGGTCAAGTCGAGCGTGTCAACCAGATTCTTGAAGATATGCTCAGGGCTTGTGTGATCTCCTTCGGCATGAAGTGGGAGGATTGTCTTCCTTATGCTGAATTCTCCTACAACAACAGTTTTCAAGCAAGTTCGGGCAAGGCCCCATTTGAAATTCTGTATGGCAGGAAGTGTCGTACCCCTCTCAACTGGTCTGAAACCGGTGAACGTCAGCTTCTCGGAATTGACTTAATCACAGAGGTAGAGGAAATGTGCAAAGTCATTCGAGATAACCTCAAAGCAGCCCAATCCCGCCAGAAGAGCTACTATGACAGTAAGCACCGTGATTTGGCTTTCGAGATCGGAGATCATGTTTACCTCTGCGTCTCTCCTATGAAAGGTACTCGTCGCTTCGGTATCAAAGGGAAGCTTGCCCCTAGATACGTGGGACCTTTCAAGATTGTCAGCAAGAGAGGCGATCTCGCCTATCAACTCGAGCTTCCTTCAAACTTTGCAAATGTTCATGACGTGTTCCATGTCTCTCAGCTCCGAAAGTGCTTCAAGACTCCTGACCGCACCGTCGACTTCGAGGACATTGAGCTCCAAGAAGATCTCTCCTATCGTGAGCACCCAGTTGCTTTTCTTGAAGAGACTGAACGCAAGACTCGCAACAAGTCAATCAAAATCCTCAAAGTCAAGTGGTCACACCATTCCGACCGTGAAGCTACCTGGGAACGTGAGGATCACCTCCGTTCTGAGTACCCGGCGTTCTTTCAGTCCTAGATCTCGGGACGAGATCCTTTCATAGTGGTGGAGTGTTGTAACACCCCGGATATGACTTTCCCAATATGTAATCCAACTCTTGCCATTTCCGGGCTTAAGTTATTTTATTTTCTCGGGTTCGAGTTTTTGTCTCCGTGTGTTGTTATCGTTGTCATGCATCTCATATCATGTCATCATGTGCATTGTATTTGCATACGTGTTCATCTCATGCATTCGAGCATTTTCCCCGTTGTCCGTTTTGCATTCCGGCGCTTCGTTCTCCTCCGGTGGTCATTTCTACCTTTCTTTCGTGTGTGGGGATTAAACATTTCCGGACTGGACCGAGACTTGCCAAGCGGTCTTGGTTTACTACCGGTAGACCGCCTGTCAAGTTTCGTATCATTTGGACTTCGTTTGATACTCCAACGGTTAACCGAGGGACCGAAAAGGCCTCGTGTGTGTTGCAGCCCAACACCCCTCCAATTTGGCCCAAAACCCACCAAAACCCTCTCCATCATCTAGAGCGTTCGATCACGATCGCGTGGCCGAAAACCGCACCTCATTTGGACTCTCCTAGCTCCTCCTATGCCTATATATAGATCCCCACATTCCAAATCCGGGTCTTCGTCCCCCAAACCCTAGAAAAATCCATCTCCGCCGCCGGACATGTCCACTTCCCGCCGGACAGCCTCCACCGCCGCCTCGGGCCAATAGAGGCGCGGCACCTGTCCCGGGCGGACGCCCCACTTCACCGCTGCCACGCGGGCCCGCCAGGCCCGCACCCGGCCCTCCCTGTCGCCCGATCCGGGCCGCCTTCCTCCTCCGTTCGCCGCCCCGCGCGCCTGGGAGCCTCCGCCGCCCGGCTCCGCGCTCCTCCACGCCAGCGAGCTCACCCCCCGATTTCCCCGCCGTCCTCCGCCGGTCCACCGCGGGCGCCGCCCGCCGCGCGCCTCGCCTACCTCGTCGCCCGTGGCCGCCACCCCCGCTGGCGCCGCCCTCCACCGCCGCCTCGCCGCCCTTCTCCTTCCGGCGAACCACGAGCAACTCCGGCGCTACAGGACTTCCGGGCATCCTCGGGCCGCGTGCACGCCGGATCGGATCTCAGATCCGGATTCAAAACCCTAGGGGTTGACCTTTTTCTCCAAGTCCCAGAATTATTTGCTCATGTTCATAGCATCGTAACTTTGCATCCGTAGCTCCGTTTTGGGCATATAGCATATCCAAATGTTCGCCTCAGAGAGTACATCATTTCATTCCATTGCATCATTTTCATTTGAGTTCATCTTGATGCCCGAAATGCTGTTAGAAGAGTGCTGCTTGAGATAATTGCCAGATCTGCTGCTCCATTTAGCTATTTGTCATTTTTGCCATGATTATTGTGTGCATGATATGCCCATGAGCTCTACATATGTTTTGTTAAGGGTTTTTCCATCTTTCCAGAGGTGCAACCCATGTATTTTTGTGATATGTGTGGTGACTAGCACAAGCTTGCAAAGTGAGGCACTTGGCAATGCTGATTTCAGGGACTTAGCGTTTCCACCAAGTCCTTGCCTGTTTATCTCATATGGCCATATGTTCATGTTGTTTCCTAGTGATCCGTGCCTCTTTTGAGGATAATAAGTAAGGATGTTTTGTTAATCTTGTAGTGCTCTATCCATCCATGTCTTTGTTTGCAATTATGGAGCACCCTAGCTTGAGTCAATCGAGCTCTACTTTCGCTACTTCGTGAATCTGGGCAGATTGTCTACTTGTTAGCGATTTTGCCGAGGATGTTGTAGTTGATCCGTGCATGCTATGCTATTGTTCTTGCCATGTCTAGCTTGCATTTTGTGTATTCTTGATGGGTGTATTCTTAGCTTGTCATGACTTGCTCTGTAGTGAGTGCATCGAGCTCGTAAACATGCCTACTTGATATCTGTTTTCAGCATGTTCCAGATTTCACTAAGTCTGAGAACTGACTATGTTTTTGCCATGTTCACATGCTTGCAATTGTATTTTCTGATCCCTTTTGGCTCAAGATCACTAAGGGACTTTTGTTAAGCTCTTTGAGTAGCTACATGCTATGCTTTACTTTGCCATGTTCAGGTCATGTAGCATATAGTTTTGTTGCTCTGAAGAGTGCCATCTGATCTGAAATTCCAGACAAGTGTTAATTTCACGAAGTCTGAGATCTGTTTACCATATGCATTTTTGCAATGCTTGTTTGAACCTGTTAATGGATGAATTGGCCATAGCTCATTGCTAGACTTTTGTTAAGCATCATGAATGCATCCCTGCCATGGATTTTTATGCCATGTTTGGGTGCTGTAGCATGTTCATCTCGTTGCATTTAGATGGCTACTTGCTGTAAATCGCAGAACATGGTCATATTTGAATCACTTGCCATTTCCAAACCGTAACTCCGATTCCGGCGTTCTTTATATCGTTTTCAAGTGATTTCATCTCATCTTTCTATTGGCATACTTGGATTCCCAAGTTGAGGTCAGGTTCATGCATCCCTTGTAAAATCTTGCATATGCATCCCGCATAGCATACCATCCTTGCATCATATTGTTTGATCCTTGCACATGGTTGATTGTGTCCTTGTTGCTTGTTTGTCTTGTTTGGGTAGAGCCGGGAGACGAGTTTGCTAACGAGGAGCCCGTTGAATTGCTTTCGAGAATCCAGTCAACTCTGACAACTTTGCAGGCAAGATGATCATACCCTCGAAATCATTACTATCTTTGCTATGCTAGATGCTCGCTCTATTGCTATGCCAATGCTACGATGCCTACCACATGCTTTCAAGCCTCCCAAATTGCCATGTCAAACCTCTAACCCACCATGTCCTAGAAAACCATTGATTGGCTATGTTACCGCTTTGCTCAGCCCCTCTTATAGCGTTGCTAGTTGCAGGTGAAGATTGGAGATCATTTATTTGCTTGTGGGGATATCATTATATTGCCATGTTATCTTAATGCATCTATATACTTGGTAAAGGGTGGAAGGCTCGGCCTCTCGCCTAGTTTTTTGTTCCACTCTTGCCGCCTTAATTTCCGTCATATCGGTGTTATGTTCCCAGATTTTGCGTTCCTTACGCGGTTGGGTTATAATGGGAACCCCTTGATAGTTCGCCTTGATTAAAGCTTTTCCAGCAATGCCCAACCTTGGTCTTACCATTTGCCACCTAGCCTCTTTTTCCCATGGGTTTCCAGAGCCCGAGGGTCATCTTATTTTAGCCCCCCCTGGGCCAGTGCTCCTTTGAGTGTTGGTCCAAACCAGAGTCCTGTGCAGCGCCCCCTCAGGGAAACTTGAGGTTTGGTTTTAGTTGTATGGAGCGCTCATCTGAGTGTGCCCTGAGAACGAGATATGTGCAGCTCCTATCGGGATTTGTCGGCAAATTCGGGCGGTGTTGCTGGTCTTGTTTTAACCTGTCGAAGTGTCTTGAAGAACCGAGATACCGAGTCTGATCAGAACGTCTCGGGAGGAGGTCTATTCCTTTGTTGATCGTGAGAGCTTGTCATGGGCTAAGTTGGGACTCCCCTGCAGGGATTTGAACTTTCGAAAGCCGTGCCCGCGGTTATGGGCAGATGGGAATTTGTTAATGTCCGGTTGTAGATAACTTGAACCTTAATTTAATTAAAATGAATCAACCGTGTGTGTTACCGTGATGGCCTCTTCTCGGTGGAGTCCGGGAAGTGGACACGGTGTTGGAGTAATGTTTGCCCAGGTTGCCCTCTAGTTTCTCGCTCGCGCTTTGCCTCCTCTTCTCGCTCTCTTTTGCGAACAGGATAGCCACCATATTTGCTAGTCGTTGCTGCAGCTCCACATATTTACCTTGCCTTACCTATAAGCTTAAATAGTCTTGATCGCAAGGGTGCGAGATTGCTGAGCCCCTGTGGCTCACAAATTACTATTACACCAGACGCAGGGCCTGACGATTCCCCTCCAGGTGACGCGCTCGAGCTCAACTGGGTGTTCGACGAGGACTCTCAACGATACTATGTTTCCTTTCCTGATGATTAGTAGTGGTGCCCAGTTGGGGGTGATCGGGACCGTGTCGCATGTTGGGTTATCTTTTATTTTGGTGTCGTAGTCGGGCCATGAGTGTTTGGATGATGTAATGTTATTTATGTACTTGATTGACGTGGCGAGTGTATGCCGACTATGTTATCTCCCCTTTTATTATCTATATATTACATGGGATGTTGTGAAGATTGCCTCACTTGCGACATATGCCTTCAATGCGATTATGTCTCTAAGTCGTGCCTCAACACGTGGGAGCTATAGTCGCATCGAGCTTGTTACAGAGAGCTATAGAAAGATGGCAGGGACCTCTGCTCAAAGAGATAACCATATTGACCTTTTGGAATATTTGGAAGCAACACAACAGAGAGGTATTTGATGGAGAGACGGCCACACATGCTGAGTGGCTGAGGAAACTCAAGGAAGATTTTGTGATCTTGGGTTACAGGATCAACCCTCAAAAATTAACCTTTTTAGAAGCTTCAGCAGCTCTTTGTCTGTTTAATCTCCTGCTTTACATAGGCTAGTTTAGTGCCTACTGTATTCTTGTGATAGCCATGTAAAAACATCCGATTCTCTAATGTTAACCATTGGTTAACATTTCAATAAATAAAAGAAAAACAACAGTAGGAGGCTCTCCTGCTGTTTTCACTGGTCAAAAAAATGAATTGTTGTATTCATGATGTAGCTTGTGGCGATTGTAAGCCTTTATCTTGTATTCTCATATGTTTAGTACATGGTATGTTGTAATGATATCCACCTTGCTATGCGCCCGAAATGCGGTTGTTCCCCAATCATGAGTTCATCACGTGATTGGGATAGAATCACATTTTGGGCGCTACAAGTTGGTATCAGAGCCCTACCAACCACAGGAGCCCCCTTGATTGATCGAACTGCTGCCGTTCTTGAGTTTAGAAAAAAAACTATTTTCGATTCTAGTTATATTGGAGAGTAGGAATTCTTTTTACTCCTCGGCCCCTTCATCACTCTGTTGAGGACTCGTGGCGTAGGTGTTTTCCCACTCTTCTATCCTTTTTCACTTAATTTTTTTAGGATCACGCGGGTGTTGTTGGATTGTTGTGATATCATTGTGACGGGGATTCTGTCTTGGTGCCTCCTGACATCTAGGGGTTGTGGCAGTGTCCCGGGGAGTTGAGCACCAAGGTGTTTTCGTCACAGTGCTTATCATTTCAGTTCCGGAATACCAGAGGTCGCCGACATCGAAAAAGCTTCTATACTCTTTGGGGTGAGAGTAGTTTGACGACACCTAGTACTAGGGAGAGTGATCAGATGTATTGCCACATCTAGTATATCGGATGTTTTCGAAGGTCTGAGGTACACAATTTCCGATGTTTTCTTGGTTATGTGTTGAAGGATGGATACAGTTGGAGTGTAGGATTTGTTAGTTGTGTGAGATATTTGTGCCTCCCTGTATCCCCAACACCAGATTGCGTAACCAGAATGTTTCGTGAGTTAATAGGTGGGAATTCAAGTAGTTACCTGTAACACCCCGGATGTAACTTACCTTATTTGTATTCCAACTCTTGCCATTTTCGGCACTAAGTTATTTTATTTCATCGTTGTCGGGTTTTTGTCTCCGTGTGTTTTGTCTTTGTCATGCATCTCATATCATGTCATCATGTGCATTGCATTTGCATACGTGTTCGTCTCATGCATCCGAGCATTTTCCCCGTTGTCCGTTTTGCATTCCGGAGCTCCTATGTCCTCCGATGTCCCTTTCAACCTCTTTTTGTGTGCGGGTGTTAAACGTTTTCGGATTGGACCGAGACTTGTCATGCGGCCTTGGTTTACTACTGGTAGACCGCCTATTAAGTTTCGTGCCATTTGCACTTCGTTTGATACTCCAACGGTTAACCGAGGGACCGAAAAGGACTCGTGTGTGTTGCAGCCCAACACCCCTCCAAAGTGGCCCAAAACCCACCTAACCCTCTCCCATCACCTAGGTCGTTCGATCACGATCATGTGGCCGCAAACCGCACCTCATTTGGAGCTTCCTAGCTCCCTCTACCTCTATAAATAGACCCTCCCCGAAAATTTCGGATCTCTCCCTCCTCAAAACCCTAGAAATCCGCTCTCCGCGCACCGGACGTGTCCGCCGGCGCCTGACACGTCGCCGCCACCTCCCGCACAAATCAGCCCCCGCCACGTGGCGCACCACCGCGTGCGCCCGCCGCGGCCCGGGAAGACCGATTCGGGCCCCCGAGCCCGTTCCCTCGTGCCGCTGCCCTACGCCTCGTCTCCGCCGCCTGGGAAGCCGCCGCCCGACTCCGCTCCTCGCCGCGCCACCTCTCCCTCAGCTGCGCCGCCAGCCGTGCCAGCCGGAGCTACTCATCGGCCGAGGCGCCTCGCCGCCATCTAGCCGGCACCGCCAAGTCCTCCGCCGCCCGCGCCACCTCGCCGTCCCTCCTCGCCGGCGACGACCCTCTCCGGCGCCCCTCCAAGTCCGACGACGTCCCACCTTGACTCCGGTGAACAGTGGATCGGTGACAAACCTCGGGTGCCACATCGCTACAGTAACCGCCAGATTTGAGATCCAGATCCGGTTGATTTTTGCCCCTCAAACACTAGATTTTTGCATACTTTGACGCATCATAACTCCCTCATCGTGGCTCCGATTCGTGCATGTAGCATATCAAAATGTTCACCCCAACGAGTACATGATTTCATCTCATTGCATCATTTTCTTTTGAGCTCATCTTGATGCCCGAAATGCTGTTGGAAGAGGGCCATGTGATGATAGTTTCAGATCTGTTTCAGCAAATGCACTTTTGTCATTTTTGCCATGATTAATGTGTGCATGCTATGATCCTGAGCTCTACATGTGTTTTGAAGAATGCCATGCCATCTTTACAGAGGTGTATGCCATGTATTTTTGTGGTATTTGTTGTGACTAGCACAAGCATGCAAAGTAGCTTACTCAATGTTGCTGTTTTCAGGGACATAGAATTTCACTAAGTCCTTGTCCTGCTGTAATTTTTATGCCATATGTTCATGTTGTTTCCTAGTGATCCGTGCGTCTTTGGAGCATGATCAGTAAGGATGTTTTGTAGATATTGTGGTGCTCTATCGATCCATGTCTTTATTTGCAATTATCGAGCACCCTAGCTTGAGTCAATCGAGCTCTACATTTGCTATAAAATGTTCCTGGCAGATTGTTAACATGTTTAGCGATTTTGCCGAGCTTGTTGTTGTTGATCCGTGCATGCTATGTTGTTGTTCTTACCATGTTTAGCTTCTATGCTATGTCTACTTGCTGCGTGTATGCTTAGTTTGTCATGCAATGCCTCTTAGTGAGTGCATCGAGCTCGTAAACATGCCTACTCATTTTCTGTTTTGCCATGCTCCAGTTTTCACCAAGTCTGAATCTGTTTATGTTTTTGCTAGGTTCACATGCTTGCAATTGTATTTTCTGATCCCTTTTGGCTCATGGTCACTAAGGGACTTTTGTTTTATGCTTTGAGTAGCTTAATGCCATGCTTTGCTTTTCCATGATATGTTCCTGTAGCATGTAGTTATCGTGCCCTAAACATTGCTTCCTGATGTTAAATTCCTGACATGCTGTTAATTTCACTAAGTCTGAAACCTGTAATTTTTTGCACTTTTGCCATGATTGTTTGAACCTTCTATTGAGTGAATTGGCCGTAGCTCAGTGTTCATATTTTCTCAAGAATCATGATTGGATCCCTGCCATGTATTTTGTTGTCATGTTTGAGTGCTGTAGCATGTTGTTCTTGATGTATTTAGGTGGTCTCGTGCTGATTATCGTAGATCAGTGCCATATTTGTTTTGCTTGCCATTTCCAAACCGTGCATCCGATTCCGGTGATCATTATATCGATTTCAACTGAAATCAACTCCTCTTTCCAATGGCACTCTTGGTTTTCCAATTTGAGGCCAGGTTCAATCATTCCTTGCCAAATCTTGCATATGCATCATATATCGCATCCCGCATATCATACCATGTTTGCACCATGTTGCTTGAGCATTGAACGTGGTTGATTGTGTTCCTTTTTGTTTGTTGTTCTTGCTTGAGTAGAGCTGGGAGATGAGTACATGAACGAGGAGCCCGTTGAGTACGCTTACGAGGATCAAGTCAACTCCAAGAACTTTGCAGGCAAGATGAACAATACCCTCGAAATCACTTCTATCTTTGCTTGCTAGATGCTCGCTCTTTTGCTATGCCTATGCTACGATACCTACCAGTTGCTTATCATGCCTCCCATATTGCCATGTCAAACCTCTAACCCACCTTGTCCTAGCAAACCGTTGTTTGGCTATGTTACCGCTTTGCTCAGCCCCTCTTATAGCGTTGCTAGTTGCAAGTGAAGATTGGAGATCGTTCCTTGTTGGAACATGTTTATTGTTGGGATATCACCATATTATCTTGTTTATCTTAATGCACCTATATACTTGGTAAAGGGTGGAAGGCTCGGCCTTATGCCTGGTGTTTTGTTCCATTCTTGCCGCCCTAGTTTCCATCATATCGGTGTTATGTTCCCGGATTCTGCGTTCCATACACGGTTGGGTTATAATGGGAACCTCTAAGTGTTGGTCCAAACTGAGCTCCCTGCAGGGCCACCTCGGGCAAACTTGAGGGTTGGTTTTACTCGTAGGTAGTATCATCTGAGTGTGCCTGAGAACGAGATATGTCCAGCTCCTATCGGGTTTTATCAGCACATTCAGGCGGTGTTGCTGGACTTGTTTTACCATTGTCGAGATGTCTTGTAACCGGGATGCTGAATGTGATCGGATTGTCTTGGGAGAAGGAATATCCTTCGTTGACCGTGAGAGCTTGTGATCGGATTGTCTTGGGAGGAGTTTCTGGACTTGTTGCTTGTTGTTCCGGCCTCATTTAACCTTGCCTAGATAGGTAGTTTTATTTTGCTCCACCTCTTGCCATGTTAATCAACATTTAATATTGTTGAGTACCTAACCGGGAGTGAACTAAATAATCAAATGTGGTGTCCGGCAATATGCAACTCGTTGCATATTGATCTCCACTTAATTTGTAGTGTTGTTTGTTGCACTTTGCCTTGCCATGCCACGCCTCATTAAACCGGACATGCATCATACTTGGTTGTGCATCATGCCATGCTTATGTGATGGTTGTTTACCATGTTGTTTGCTTCTTTCCGGTGTTGCTTCTTCGGGTTAGTTCCGATAACATCGCGTTTGTGAGGATCCGTTCGACTACGTCCGGTTGTCTTCTTCATGGACTCATTCTTCTTCCTTGCGGAATCTCAGGCAAGATGACCATACCCTGAAATCACTTCTATCTTTGCTTTCTAGTTGCTCGCTCTATTGCTATGCCTATGCCGCCTACCACATGCTTTATCATGCCTCCCATATTGCCTAGTCAAACCTCTAACCCACCTTGTCCTAGCAAACCGTTGTTTGGCTATGTTACCGCTTTGCTCAGCCCCTCTTATAGCGTTGCTAGTTGCGGGTGAAGATGAAGTTTGTTCCTTGTTGGAACATGGATATATTTGGGATATCACAATATCTCTTATTTAATTAATGCATCTATATACTTGTTAAAGGGTGGAAGGCTCAGCCTTATGCCTGGTGTTTTGTTCCACTCTTGCCGCCCTAGTTTCCGTCATACCGGTGTTATGTTCCTTGATTTTGCGTTCCTTACACGGTTGGGTATTATGGGAACCCCTTGATAGTTCGCTTTGAATAAAACTCCTCCAGCAAGGCCCAACCTTGGTTTTACATTTGCCTCACCTAGCCTTTTTTCCCTTGGGAGTCGTGCTCCGAGGGTCATCTTTATCTTAACCACCCCCCCGGTCCAGTGCTTCTCTAAGCGTTGGTCCAACCTGAGCGATGGCCGGCGCCCCCTGGGAAACCAGGGTCTATGCCAACCCGACGTCTTGCTCATCCGGTGTGCCCTGAGAACGAGATATGTGCAGCTCCTATCGGGATTTGTCGGCACATTCGGGCGGCTTTGTTGGTCTTGTTTTACCATTGTCGAAATGTCTTGTAACCGGGATTCCGAGACTGATCGGGTCTTCTCGGGAGAAGGAATATCCTTCATTGACCGTGAGAGCTTGTGATGGGCTAAGTTAGGATAGCCCTGTAGGGATTTGAACTTTCGAAAGCCGTGCCCGTGGTTATGGGCAGATTGGAATTTGTTAATGTCCGGTTATAGATAACCTGAAACTTAACTTAATTAAAATGCACCAACCGCATGTGTAACCATGATGGGCTCTTCTCGGCGGGGTCTGGGAAGTGAACATGGTGTTGGAGTTATGTTTGACGTAGGTTGTTCTAGGATCACTTCTTGATCATGGTTGTTCGACCATGCCTTTGCCTTTCTTCTCGCTCTCTTTTGCGTATGTTAGCCACCATATATGCTAGTCGCTTGCTGCAGCTCCACGTCATACCTTTGCCTTTCCTATAAGCTTAAATAGTCTTGATCGCGAGGGTGTGAGATTGCTGAGTCCCCGTGACTCACAGATTACTTCCAAAACCAGATGCAGGGACCGATGATACCGCTCCAGGTGATTCAACTGAGCTCAAGTGGCTGTTCGATGAGGACTCAGGATGATACTACCTATCTTTCCCAAATGATCAATAGTGTTTCCCAGTTGGGGCGATCGGGGACTATGTTGCATTTGGGGTTTATCTTCATCCTGGGTTCCATAGTCGGACCTTTAGTGTATTTGGATGCATGTAATAACTTATTTATGCATTGTGTGATGTGGCGAGTGTAAGCCAACTATGTATCTCTCTCCCCTTTATGTATTACATGGGTTGTTTGCAAAGATAGCCTCACTTGCGACATTGCTTTCAGTGCGGTTATGCCTCTAAGTCGTGCTTCGACACGTGGAAGATATAGCCGCATCGAGGGCGTTACAAGTTGGTAATCAGAGCCTTCCCCGACCTTAGGAGCCCCTTGCTTGATCGAATCGCTGGCGTTGTTGAGTCTAGAAAAATGTTTTGCGCCATTTAGGATTATATATATCGGAGAGTAGGACTTATTTTTACTCCTCGGTCCCTTCGTCGCTCTGGTGAGGCATCCTGACATAGAGTTTTGACTCTTCTCTTCTCAAATTTCACTAAAAAAATTTAGGATCACGCGGGTATCTTGGAATCTTTCCGATGGTTTTATGAAGAGAACATTGTTCTTGGTGCCTCCTGACATTTAGGGGTTGTGGCAGTGTCCCGGGGAGTTGAGCTCCAAGGTGTTGTCGTCACAATTTTATCATTGAGATTCTGGAATACCTGAGTTTCGCCGACATCGAAAATCTCTTTTATGCAGTTGTTGGTGAGATAACCTCGACACCACTCAATACTGGGAAGGGAGTTCGGGAGTATTGCCATAACTCGTATAACGGATGCTTTTCGAAGGTTGAGGTAAATGATTTCCGAAGGTTTCTTGGTTATGTGTTGAAGGATGGATACAACTGGATGTAGGATTTGCTAGCTTTGGGTGAGATATTATGCTTCCCCTGCATCCCCAACACCTGATTGCATAACCGGAAAGGTTCGGGAGTTTCATAGGTGGGAATTCTTGTAGCTCTAGTAATTCTTCCGCGGATATTTGGTTTGTGATTGGGTAATCCTCACCAAGTATTTGTTCTTGCCCGTACCTTGTTGTTTTTCTTCTACCTCTATTCAAGTGGCTTCTCAATTTATGGAAATGTGACCATTTCGATTGGAATGCATTCGTTCATTTTGTTCGGATGTGAAGACTATATGTTGCAATTTCGATCCGTTTGATTCAGCTTGAATATTTGTCTATCAAGATGCTAACGGATGTCACCCTCTCCAGGATGGCTCCTCCAACGTGCACGACTCCGAATCCTGATCCGCCACCACCACGTCCAGCTCCGAAGGCATGGCAAGCTGTGATGGCCGCTACCAATGCAAACACGCAGTTGATAATGCAAATTCTGCAAGAGCGCAACCAAGGGAATCATGGCCATGGCAACAATCAGAATCAGTTTGCTACACTCAACCAGTTCCTCGCTAATCAACCAAAGACCTTCAGCAACTGTGTCGAGGCCTCAGACGCTGATGATTGGCTCGTGGATATCTGCAAGCATTTCGAGTGCAGCAACGTCAGGCCTGAGGACTTTGTCAAGTTTGCCTCCTTCCAACTCAAAGACCAAGCTGCAGAATGGTTTCAGCAATACAAAGATTCCAGAGGAGGCCGTGTGATTACCTGGGATGAATTCCGTCAAGACTTCAAAGCTCATCACATTCCTCAGAGTGTTGTTGAAAGCAAGCATGAGGAATTTCGGAACCTGAAGCAAGGCAACTTGTTTGTTTACCAGTATAACATTCTGTTCCAGAGGCTCGCTCGTTTCACCAAGCAAGACGTCCCTGACGAGAAGAGCATGATTTATCAGTTCAGGGGTGGCCTCAGAGAAGATCTCCAACTAGCTCTCGTCCTTTTTGAGCTGAAGAAGTACGATGAGTTCTACAATATGGCAATGAAGCAAGAGACTGCTCAACTCAAGTGCGATGCTTCCAAGAAGCAAGTCAAAGATGCAAGTCCTTCTTCCTCAACTCAAGTGGCTTCTAAGCAGCAAAAGTATTGGCTGCCTCCTCCTCCGTTCCGTCAGCCTTATCAGCAGAAGAGCAAAGGTGGCAATGGATCTTCCCACCCCCCCAACCCAGGCTTTCAGAACAAGACTTCGTCTCAAACTCCAATATCAAGTGCTCCGTATCACCATCCGCTCTCGGAGGTCACGTGCAACAAGTGTCAGCAGAAGGGTCACTATACCAACAAATGCTTCAATCAGAGGCATCTTCCTCCTCCTCCTATGAGATCTGCCAGTACCGCAGTGGTCAAGCATAACCCCAAGCACGCCAAGGTCAACATGATGAATGCAGCTCAGGCAGAGGACTCGTCAGATGTCATCATGGGTAACCTTCCTGTTAACGATATTCCAGCAAAATTTCTTTTTGACTCTGGTGCATCGCATTCTTTCATGTCATTCCCATTTGCATCGGAGCACAATTTTGGCACTAAGGCTTTACCTAAAGCATTGCAAGTTGTTTCTCCGGCTAAGCGTTTGAGTTCTAGCATGATGGTCCCGGATATTTCTATCATGATGGGTTATTTCAAGTTTCTGGCTTCTCCAATGGTCCTTGGTAACTCGGATATTGATCTTATTCTGGGAATGGACTAGCTTTCTAAGCACAAGGCTCAGCTTGATTGTGCTGCCAGGCAAATTCAATTGACACATTCGTCTCAGGATGTAATCATCTTTGCCGCTCGTGATAATACCATCCGTATGTTTTCTCTCAATGAAAAGGGCGAGCTGGATGCCATCTCTCAAATTCCAGTCGTTTGCGAATATCAAGATGTCTTTCCAGAAGAGCTTCCAGGAATGCCTCCGCACCAGCCAGTTGAATTCATCATCGATCTTGAGCCTGACACGGAACCTGGTTGCAAGCGTCCTTACAAGCATGGACCTGAAGAGTTGAGGGAGCTGAAGAAACAACTCGATATTCAAGAGCGTATGTGTCTCATCCGACCAAGTTTTTCTCCATGGGGTTGTGGTGTTATTTTTGTGAAGAAGAAGGATGGAACGGACTGACTTTGTGTCGACTACCGTCCATTGAACAAGAAGACCATAAAGAACAAGTACCCACTTCCCAACATCAATGAGCTGTTTGAACAACTCAAAGGTGCTCAAGTATTTTCCAAGCTTGATGTCCGTATGGGCTATCATCAGATTCGCATTCGTGAAGAAGATATCCCCAAGACAGCATTCACAACAAGCTATGGTTCATATGAATACACTGTCATGTCTTTCGGCCTCGTCAACGCTCCTCCAACATTCTCTCGAATGATGAACTTCATCTTCAACGCCTACAAAAATGACTTCGTCTTGGTCTACCTCGATGACATTTTGGTTTTTTCCAAGAACATGGAGGATCATGCCAAGCACTTGCGTTTGGTGTTGGATATGCTCAGAGAACATTAGTTCTATGCCAACTTTTCAAAGTGCGAGTTTTGGCTCGATGAGGTTCTCTACCTTGGACATATCATCTCTGCCAAGGGCATAGCGGTAAATCCTGAGAAGGTGTCTGCAATTGTGAATTGGGAACCACCTCAGAACGTGAAGCAACTCCGGAGCTTCCTTGGGCTCGCAATCTATTGTCGAAGGTTCGTTGGGTTCGCGAAGCCTCTTTCCAACCTTCTCCAGAAGCATGTGAAGTACGTCTGGTCTCCTCAATGTGACATCGCTTTCAACAACCTGAAAGAGAAGTTAGTCACTGCTCCAGTTCTGACTCCTCCTGATGAATCCAAACCATTCGAGGTCTTCTGTGATGCTTCCCTTCAAGGTCTTGGTGCAGTGTTGATGCAAGAGAAGAAAGTTGTGGCCTATACCTCTCGCCAGTTGAAGCCCAACGAGAAGAACTACCCCACTCACAACCTTGAGTTGGCGGCAGTTGTCCATGCTCTTTTAACTTGGAGACATCTCTTATTGGGAAGAAAAGTGGACATCTTCACTGATCATAAGAGTCTCAAGTACATCTTCACTCAGCCTAATCTCAACCTCAGGCAGACTCATTGGGTCGAAATGATTCAAGAATATAATCCGAGTATCGAATATACTCCAGGCAAGGCCAATGTAATTCCTGACGCATTGAGGAGGAAGTCTTACTGCAACAGTTTGATTATCAAACCTTACCAACCCGAGCTTTGTGAAGCTTTCCGCAAACTCAACCTTCAAGTGGTTCCTCAAGGATTTCTAGCCAACCTCCAAGTCTCTCCTACGTTGGAAGATCAGATTCGCGAGGCTCAACTTCTTGATGTGTAACACCCCGAATATGATTTACCTAATATGTAATCCAACTCTTGCCGTTTCCGGCGTTAAGTTATTTTATTTTCTCGGGTTCGGTTTTTGTCTCTGTGTGTTGTTGTCGTTGTCATGCATCTCATATCATGTCATCATGTGCATTGCCTTTGCATACGTGTTCGTCTTGTGCATCTGAGCTTTTTCCCCGTTGTCCGTTTTGCATTCCGGCGCTCCGTTCTCCTCTGGTGGTCATTTCTACCTTTCTTTCGTGTGTGGGGATTAAACATTTCCGGATTGGACCGAGACTTGCCAAGCGGCCTTGGTTTACTACCGGTAGACCGCCTGTCAAGTTTCGTACCATTTGGACTTCGTTTGATGCTCCAACGGTTAACCGAGGGACCGCAAAGGCCTTGTGTGTGTTGCAGCCCAACACCCCTCCATTTTGGCCCGAAACCCACCAAAACCCTCTATATCATCTAGAGCGTTCGATCACGATCGTGTGGCCGAAAACCGCACCTCATTTGGACACTCCTAGCTCCCTCTATGCCTATAAATAGCCCCCCTTCGAAATTCACGTCCCCTTCTTCCCCGAAACCCTAGATCCACTCCATCCGCCGCCGCCGGACAAAAATCGCCGGGCCGGAGACGTCCGACCCATGCCGCCGCCGCCACGTGTTACGCCACCACTCGCCGCCGCCGTCTTCCACCGCGCCGGCCCGCGCGGCCCGGGGCAGGCCCCCGCAGCCCAGCCGCCAGCCGCCGCCCGCGCCCGGGTTGCTCCGCCGCCCGCTGCCCATCTCCGGTGGTCAGAGCTCCCTCGCCGCTCCCTCACCGGCCACCTACGCCGACCGCGCCGGCCGCCGCGCGCCGCACCTCGTCAGCCGCCGCCGACCCGACGCCTCCGGCGACCGTGCCGCGCCGGCGTCGGCTCCTCACCGCTCCGGCATCCTCTCCCTCCGGCCGGCCAAGCTTCGGCGTCCTCCAGCGACTTCGGCGACGAACATCGGGAACCGTGCCGCTACAGTGCACCTATCCGATCTGGATCTGGAAACCCTAGGGGTTGACCTCTTTTTTTCCCAAAGTCACAGATTATTTTGCATACTTTGACCTGTTATATCTCCGCATCCGTAGATCCGTTTTGGGCGTGTAGCATATCAAAATGTTCGCCTCAGAGAGCACATCATTTCATCTCATTCCATCATTTTCATTTGAGTTCATCTTGATGCCCGAAATGCTATTGGAAGAGTGCTATTTGAGTTAAGTGTCAGATCTGCTGCTCCAAATAGCTATTTGTCAATTTTGCCATGATTAATGTGTGCATGATATGCCCCTGAGCTCTACATGAGTTTTGTTTTATGCTTTGCCATCTTTCCAGAGGTGCTATCCATGTACTTTTGTGATAAGTGTGGTGACTAGCACAAGCTTGCAAAGTGGTGCATTCGTTAGTGCTGATTTCCGGGACTTAGAAATTCCACTAAGTCCTTGGACTATTTTTAACAATATGCCATATGTTCATGTTGTTTCCTAGTGATCCGTGCCTCTTTTGAGGATGATCATTAAGGATGATTTGTTAATCTTGTAGTGCTCAATCCATACATGTCTTTGTTTGCAATTATGGAGCACCCTACCTTGAGTCAATCAAGCTCTACTTTTCCTATTTCATGAATCTGGGCAGATTGTCTACTTGTTAGCGATTTTGCCGAGGATGTTGTAGTCGATTCGTGCATGCTATGTTGTTGTTCTTGCTATGTATAGCTTGTATAATGTGTATTATTGATGGGTGTATGCTTAGTTGGTAATGACTTGCTCTGTAGTGAGTGCATCGAGCTCGTAAACTTGCCTACTTGATATCTGATTTGCATGTTCCAGTTTTTCACTAAGTCTGTGATCTGATTATGTTTTTGCCATGTTCACATGCTTGCAATTGTATTTTCTGATCACTTTTGGCTCAAGGTAACTAAGGGACTTTTGTTAAGATCTTTGAGTAGCTCCATGCCATGCCTCACTTTTCCATGTTAAGTTCCTGTAGCATATACTTTTCTTGCTCCAAAGTGTGCTACCTGATCTGAAATTCCAGACAAGTGTTAATTTCACTAAGTCTGAAACCTGTTTACCAATTGCACTTTTGCCATGCTTCTTTGAACCTGTTAATGGATGAATTGGCCGTAGCTCAGTGTTCATATTTTGTTAAGTATCATGAATGGATCCCTGCCATTTATTTTTTTGCCATGTTTGAGTGCTGTAGCATGTTTAACTTGTTGCATTTAAATGGCTACTTGCTGTATATTGCAGACCGGTGCCATATTTGTATTGCCTGCCATTTCTAAACCGTGCATCCGATTCCGGTGTTCTTTATATCGATTTCAACCGAAATCACCTCACCATTCCAGTGGCACACTTAGATTTCCAAGTTGAGGCCAGGTTCATTCATTCCTTGCCAAATCTTGCATATGCATCACATATCGCATCCCGCATAGCATACCATGTTTGCATCATGTTGTTTGAGCTTTGCATGTGGTTGATTGTGTCCTTTTGCTTGTTTGTCCTGTTTGGGTAGACCCGGGAGACGATTTCGCTAACGAGGATCCCGTTGAGTTTGCTTTTGAGGATCCAGTCAACTCTGACAACTTTGCAGGCAAGATGATCATACCCTCGAAATCACTTATATCTTTGCTTTGCTAGATGCTCGCTCTTTTGCTCTACCTATGCCATGATACCTACCACTTGCTTATCATGCCTCCCAAATTGGCATGTCAAACCTCTAACCCACCATGCCCTAGCAAACCGTTGATTGGCTATGTTACCGCTTTGCTCAGCCCCTCTTATAGCGTTGCTAGTTGCAGGTGAAGATTGGAGACCGTTCCTTGTTGGAACATTATTTTCTTGTTGGAATATCATTATATTATCTTGTTATCTTAATGCATCTATATACTTGGTAACAGGTGGAAGGCTCGGCCTTTTTCCTAGTGTTTTGTTCCACTCTTGCCACCCTAGTTTCCGTCATATCGGTGTTATGTTCCCGGATTTTGCGTTCCTTACGCAGTTGGGTAATAATGGGAACCCCTTGACAGTTCGCCTTGAATAAAGCTCCTCCAGCAATGCCCAACCTTGGTTTTACCATTTTCCACCTAGCCTCTTTTCCCTTGGGTTTCCGGAGCCCAATGGTCATGTTATTTAACCCCCCCGGGCCAGTGCTCCTCTGAGTGTTGGTCCAACCTAGAGCCCCTTGCAGCGCCACCTCGGGGAAACTTGAGGGCTGGTTTTAGTTGTATGGACTGCTTATCCGAGTGTGCCCTGAGAACGAGATATGTGCAGATCCTATCGGGATTTGTCGGCACATTCGG
Organism: Triticum urartu; assembly: GCF_003073215.2. Lineage (NCBI taxonomy): Eukaryota > Viridiplantae > Streptophyta > Magnoliopsida > Poales > Poaceae > Triticum > Triticum urartu. The sequence goes on along the minus strand of NC_053025.1, from coordinate 259,748,895 downwards.
GCGGTGTTGCTGGATTTGTTTTAACTTGTCGAAGTGTCTTGTAGAACCGGGATACCGAGTCTGATCGGAATGTCTCGGGAGAAGGTATATCCTTCGTTGACCGTGAGAGCTTGTCATGGGCTAAGTTGGGACTCCCCTGCAGGGATTTGAACTTTCGAAAGTCGTGCCCGCGGTTATGGGCAGATGGGAATATGTTAATGTCCGGTTGTAGATAACTTGAACCTTAACTTAATTAAAATGAATCAACTGTGTGTGTTACCATGATGGTCTCTTCTCGACGGAGTCCGGGAAGTGAACACGGTGTTGGAGTAATGCTTGCGCAGGTTGTTCTCTAGTTATTCATTCGCGCTTTGCCTTCTCTTCTCGCTCTCTTTTGCGAACAGGTTAGCCACCATATATGCTAGTCGCTTGCTGCAGCTCCACATATTTACCTTGCCTTACCTATAAGCTTAAATAGTCTTGATCGCGAGGGTGCGAGATTGTTGAGTCCCTGTGGCTCACAGATTACTTCCAAACAGATGCAGGGCCAGATGACTCCGTTCCAGATGACGCGCTTGAGCTCAAGTGGGAGTTCGACATGGAAACACGCCGTTACTATGTGTCTTTCCCTCATGATCATTAGTGGTGCCCAGTTGGGGCGATCGGGACCGTGTCACATGTTGGGTTGATCTTTTATTTTGGCACCGTAGTCGGGCCATGAGTGATTGGTTGATGTAATGCTATTTATGTGTTGGAAATATGCCCTAGAGGCAATAATAAATTGGTTATTATTATATTTCCTTGTTCATGATAATTGTTTATTATCCACTAGAATTGTATTGATAGGAAACTCAGATACATGTGTGGATACATAGACAACACCATGTCCCTAGTAAGCCTCTAGTTGTCTGGCTCGTTGATCAATAGATGGTTACGGTTTCCTGACCATGGACATTGGATGTCGTTGATAACGAGATCACATCATTAGGAGAATGATGTGATGGACAAGACCCAATCCTAAGCCTAGCACAAAGATCGTGTAGTTCGTATGCTAAAGCTTTTCTAATGTCAAGTATCATTTCCTTAGACCATGAGATTGTGCAACTCCCGGATACTGTAGGAATACTTTGGGTATGCCAAACATCACAATGTAACTGGGTGGCTATAAAGGTACACTACAGGTATCTCCAAAAGTGTCTGTTGGGTTGGCACGAATCGAGACTGGAATTTGTCACTCCGTGTAAATGGAGAGGTATCTCTGGGCCCACTCGGTAGGACATCATCATAATGTGCACAATGTGATCAAAGGAGTTGATCACGGGATGATGTGTTACGGAACGAGTAAAGAGACTTGCCGGTAACGAGATTGAACAAGGTATCGGGATACCAACGATCGAATCACGGGCAAGTAGAATACCGCTAGACAAAGGGAATTGTATACGGGATTGATCGAATCCTCGACATCGTGGTTCATCCAATGAGATCATCGTGGAGCATGTGGGAGCCAACATGGGTATCCAGATCCCGCTGTTGGTTATTGACCGGAGAACGTCTCGGTCATGTCTGCATGGTTCCCGAACCCGTAGGGTCTACACACTTAAGGTTCGACGACGCTAGGGTTATAAAGGAAGTTTGCATGTGGTTACCGAATGTTGTTCGGAGTCCCGGATGAGATCCCGGACGTCACGAGGAGTTCCGGAATGGTCCGGAGGTAAAGATTTATATATGGGAAGTCCTGTTTTGGTCACCGGAAAAGTTTCGGGTTTTATCGGTAACGTACCGGGACCACCGGGAGGGTCCCGGGGGTCCACCAAGTGGGGCCACCAGCCCCGGAGGCTTGCATGGGCCAAGAGTGGGAAGGGACCAGCCCCTGAGTGGGCTGGTGCGCCTCCCACAAGGCCCAAGGCGCAGCTAGGAGGAGAAGGGGGAAACCCTAGGCACAGATGGGCCTAAGGCCCACCCTAGGGCGCGCCCCCCTCTCCCCCTCTTGGCCGCCCCCTCCATCTAGGGCTGCCGCCCCTCTAGGGGTGGGAACCCTAGAGGGGGCGCACCCTCCTCTCCTCCTCCTATAAATAGTTGAGGTTTGGGGCTGCCCAACACAGACGATTTGATCTCTCCCTGGCGCAGCCCTACCTCTCTCCTCCTCATCTCTTGCGGTGCTTGGCGAAGCCCTGCTGGAGTACCACGCTCCTCCACCACCACCACGCCATTGTGCTGCTGCTGGATGGAGTCTTCCTCAACCTCTCCCTCTCTCCGTGCTGGATCAAGGCATGGGAGACGTCACCAGGCTGTACGTGTGTTGAACGCAGACGTGCCGTCCGTTCGGCACTAGGATCTCTAGTGATTTGGATCACGACGAGTACGACTCCTTCAACCCCATTCTCTTGAACGCTTCCGCATAGCGATCTACACGGGTACGTAGATGCACTCTCCTTCCCCTCGTTGCTGGTTTCTCCATAGATAGATCTTGGTGACACGTAAGAAAATTTTGAATTTCTGCTACGTTCCCCAACATTATGTACTTTGTTTGACGTGGCGAGTGTAAGCCAACTATGTACCTTCCCCTTTTATTATCTATTTACATGGGATGTTGTGAAGATTGCCTTACTTGTGACATTGCTTTCAATGCGGTTATGCCTCTAAGTCGTGCTTCGACACGTAGGAGATATAGTCGCATCGAGGGCGTTATAAGTTGGTAATCAGAGCCTTCCCCGACCTTACGAGCCCCCACTGCTTGATCGTTTTTAGCAGCCGTTGTTGAGTCTAGAAAAATGTTTTGAGTCATCTAGGAATTATATATCGGAGATTTTAGGAATTCTTTTTACTCCCCAGTCTCCTCATCGCTCTGGTAAGGCATCCTGACGTAGAGTTTTGACTCTTCTCCTCTCAAATTTCACTAATTTTTTTTTAGGATCACGCGGGTATCTTGGAATCGTTCCGATGGATTTGTGATGAGAACATTGTTCTTGGTGCCTCCTGTCATTTAGGGGTTGTGGCAGTGTCCCGGGGAGTTGAGCTCCGAGGTGTTGGCGTCACAATTTTATCGTTGCAATTCTGGAATACCTAAGTTTAGTTCGTCGACATCAAAAATCTCTTTTATGCAGTTGTTGGTGAGATAACCTCGACACCACCCAGTACTGGGGCGGGAGTTCGGGAGTATTGCCATAACTTGTATAACGGATGCTTTTTGAAGGTTGAGGTAGATGGTTTCCGAAGTTTTTCTCGGTTATGAGTTGAAGGATGGATACAGCTGGATATAGGATTTGCTTGATTTGGGTGAGATATTATGCTTCCCCTGTATCCCCAACCCCTGATTGCATAACCGGAAAGGTTCGGGAGTTTCATAGGTGGGAATTCTTGTAGCTCTAGCTCTTCTTCCACGGATATTTGGTTTGAGATTGGGATTTCTTACCGAGTATTCGTTCTTGTTCCATACCTTGTTGATTTATTCCTCTACCTAAATTCTAAGTGGCTTCTCAATTTATGGATATGTGACCATTTCAAGTGGAATGCATTCGTTCTTATGTTCGGATGTGAAGACTATATGTTGCAATTTCAACCTGCTTGATTCAGCTTCAATTTTATCTGTCAATGTGCTAACGGATGTCACCCTCTTCAGGATGGCTCCCGCTAAGAGCAGCAATCAGAATCAGAATCAGGATCCGCCACCACCTCCCCCTCCTCCGGAGGCATGGCAAGCTGTGATGGCTGCTACCAATGCAAACACGCAATTGACCATGCAAATTCTTCAAGAGCGCAACCAAGGCAACCAAGGCAACCAGGGCAACAATCAGAATCACTTTGCTACACTCAACTAGTTCATTGCTAACCAGCCAAAGACCTTCAGCAATTGTGTTGAGGCAACTGATGCTGACGATTGGCTTGTGGACTTATGCAAGCATTTCGAGTGCAGTAACGTCAGGCCTGAGGACTTTGTGAAGTTCGCTTCCTTCCAACTCAAAGACCAAGCTGCAAAATGGTTCCAACAGTACAAGGATTCCAGAGGAGGCCGTGTGATTACCTGGGATGAATTCTGTCAAGACTTCAAAGCTCATCATATTCCTCAGAGCTTGGTTGAAAGCAAGCGTGAGGAATTCCGCAACCTGAAGCAAGGCTCTATGTCTGTCTATGACTACAACAAGTTGTTTCAGAAGCTCGCCCGCTTTACTAAGCAGGATGTCCCTGACGAGAAGAGCATGATATACCAGTTCAGGGGTGGTCTCAGAGAAGAAATCCAGCTAGCTCTTGTTCTCTTTGAGCCCTTGAGGTACGATGAGTTCTACAACATGGCATTGAAGCAAGAGGCTGCTCAACTGAAGTGTGATGCTTCCAAGAAGTGAGTCAGAGATGCTACTCCTTCTTCCTCTACTCAAGTGGCCAAGCAGCAGAAGTATTGGCTTCCTCCTCCTCCGTTCCGTCAGCCGTATCAGAAGAGCAAAGGTGGCAGTGGATCTTCCCACCCACCCAACCCTGGCTTTCAGAACAAGACTTCGTCTCAAGCCTCAAGATCGAGTGCTCCGTATCACTGTCCGCTTTCAGAGGTGACGTGCAACAAGTGCCAACAGAAGGGTCACTATGCCAACAAGTGCTTCAACCAGAGGCGTCTCCCTCCTCCTCCTCCTCCTGTGAGATCGGCAAGTACAGCTGTGGTCAAGCATAACCCCAAGTACGCCAAGGTCAACATGGTGAATGCAACTCAGGCAGAGGACTCGTCAGATGTCATCATGGGTAACCTTCCTGTTAACGATATTCCTACAAGAGTTCTTTTTGACACTGGTGCATTGCATTGTTTCATCTCGAGACCTTTTGCATATAAGCATGATTTTGTTACTCAAGTGTTGCCAAAACCGTTGGCTATTGTCTCTCCGGCCCGTCAAATGACATCTCGAGTATGCGTTCTGGATGTTACAATCACTTTGGGTGACTATAAGTTCTTGTCCTCTCCAAATGTTCTTGGGGACTCGGATATTGATCTTATTCTCGGAATGGATTGGCTTTCTAAGCACAAAGCTCAGCTTGATTGTGCAGCCAGGCAGATTCAATTGACTCATTCGTCTGAGGATGTTATTGTCTTTGCCGCTCGTGATGATACAATCCGTCTATTCTCTCTCAATGAGAAGGGTGAACTGGATGCCATCTCACAAATTCCAGTCGTTTGCGAATATCAAGAAGTCTTTCCAGAAGAGCTTCTAGGAATGCCTCCGCACCGGCCAGTTGAATTCGTCATTGATCTTGAGCCTGGCACGGAACTGGTTTGCAAGCGTCCTTACAAGCTCAGACCTGAAGAGTTGAAGGAGCTGAAGAAGCAACTCGATATTCAAGAGCGTATGGGTCTCATCCGACCTAGTTCTTCTCCGTGGGGTTGTGGCGTACTCTTTGTGAAGAAGAAGGATGGAACGGACCGACTTTGTGTTGACTACCGTCCATTGAACAAGAAGACTATCAAGAACAAGTACCCACTTCCCAACATCAACGAGCTGTTCGAACAACTCAACGGTGCCCAAGTATTCTCCAAGCTTGATCTCCATATGGGTTATCACCAGATTCGAATCCGTGAGCAAGATATTCCCAAGACGGCTTTCAGGACAAGCTATGGTTCATATGAATACACTGTCATGTCTTTTGGCCTCGTCAACGCTCCTCCGACTTTCTCTCGCATGATGAACTTCATCTTCAACGCCTTCACCAATGACTTTGTTTTGGTCTATCTCAATGACATTCTGGTCTTTTCGAAGAACAAGGAAGATCATGCCAAGCACTTGCGTTTGGTGCTCGATAAGCTCAGGGAACACCAGTTCTACGCCAAGTTCTCAAAGTGCGAGTTTTGGCTCGATGAGGTTCTTTATCTTGCGCATATCACCTCTGCCAAGGGCATTGCGGTGAATCCTGAGAAGGTGTGTGCAATTGTGAATTGGCATCCACCTCAGAACGTGAAGCAACTCCGTAGCTTCCTCGGTCTCGCAAGCTACTGTCGAAGGTTCGTTGAGAACTTTTCAAAGATCGCAAAACCTCTTTCAAACCTTCTCCAGAAGCACGTCAAGTACGTTTGGTCTCCGGAATGTGACATCGCTTTCAACACTTTGAAAGAGAAATTGGTCACTGCTCCAGTTCTGATTCCTCCTGATGAATCCAAACCGTTCGAGGTCTTCTGCGATGCCTCTCTCCAAGGTCTTGGTGCAGTGTTGATGCAAGAGAAGAAAGTTGTGGCTTATACCTCTCGCCGGTTGAAGCCCAATGAGAAGAACTACCCCACTCATGACCTCGAGTTGGTAGCAGTTGTGCATGCTCTTTTGACTTGGAGACATCTCTTATTGGGAAGAAAAGTGGACATCTTGACTGACCACAAGAGTCTCAAGTACATCTTCACTCAGCCTAATCTCAACCTCAAGAAGACTCGCTGGGTCGAAATGATTCCAGAGTATAATCCAAGTATAGAGTATACTCCAGGCAAGGCCAATGTGATAGCTGACACTTTGAGCAGGAAGGCTTATTGTAACAGTCTGATTCTCAAGCCTTACCAACCCGAGCTTTGTGAAGCTTTCCGCAAACTTAATCTGCAAGTTGTTCCTCAAGGTTTCCTCGCTAACCTTCAAGTCTCTCCTACCTTGGAAGACCAGATTCGTGAGGCTCAACTTCTTGATGCTATGGTGAAGAAGGTGAAGATTGGGATTGCCAAGAGTCAACCCAAGTACAAGTGTTACCGCCTTGATGACAAGGATACTCTCTTCTTCGAGGATCGTATTGTTGTGCCCAAAGGTGATCTTCGTATGGTTATCATGAACGAGGCTCACAATTCACTCCTCTCCATCCACCCTGGGAGCACGAAGATGTATCAGGACCTCAAGCAGGCTTATTGGTGGACTCGAATGAAGTGCGAGATTGCTCAGTTCGTGAATGAGTGTGATGTCTGCAGAAGAGTGAAGGCAGAACACCAAAGGCCAGCTGGTCTCCTCCAACCTCTTGCCATTCCTGAATGGAAGTTTGACCACATTGAGATGGACTTCGTGACTGGGTTTCCAAAGTCCAAGCGTGGCAATGATGCTATATTCGTTGTCATCGACAAACTCACCAAAGTGGCTCACTTTCTGCCTATCAAAGAGTCAATCACTGCAGCTCAATTGGCGGAGCTCTATACCTCTCGAATTGTCTCGCTGCACGGTATTCCCCAGGTGATCTCTTCAGACCATGGCAGCATCTTTACCTCCATGTTTTGGGATTCTTTTCAGAAGGCCATGGGCACCAACATCCGCTTCAGCACTGCTTTCCATCCTCAAACTAGCGATCAAGTCGAGCGTGTCAATCAGATTCTTGAAGATATGCTCAGGGCTTGTGTGATCTCCTTCGGCATGAAGTGGGAAGATTGTCTTCGATATGCTGAATTCTCCTACAACAACAGTTTTCAAGCAAGTTTGGGCAAGGCCCCATTCGAAATTATGTATGGCAGGAAGTGCCATACCCCTCTCAACTGGTCTGGAACCGGTGAACGTCAACTTCTGGGAAATGACTTAATCGTAGAGGCAGAGGAAATGTGTAAAGTCATTCGAGATAACCTCAAAGCAGCCCATTCGCGCCAGAAGAGCTACTATGATAGTAAGCACCGTGATTTGGCTTTCGAGATCAGAGATCATGTTTACCTCCGCGTCTCTCCAATGAAAGGTACTCGTCGCTTCGGTATCAAAGGGAAGCTTGCCCCTAGATACGTGGGACCTTTCAAGATCGTCAGCAAGAGAGGCGATCTCGCCTATCAACTCGAGCTTCCTTAAAACTTTGGAAATGTGCATGACGTGTTCCATGTCTCTCAGCTCCGCAAGTGCTTCAAGACTCCTGATCGCACCGTCAACTTCGAAGACATTGATCTCCAAGAAGATCTCTCTTATCGTGAGTTCCCCGTGGCTATTCTTGAAGAGACTTAACGCAAGACTCGCAATAAGTCAATCAAATTCCTCAAAGTCAAGTGGTCACACCATTCCGACCGTGAAGCCACCTGGAAACGCGAGGATCACCTCCGTTATGAGTACCCGGTGTTCTTTCAGTCCTAGATCTCGGGACGATATCCTTTTGTGGTGGTGGAGTGTTGTAACACCCCGAATATGATTTACCTAATATGTAATCCAACTCTTGCCATTTCTGGCGTTAAGTTATTTTGTATTCTCGGGTTCGGGTTTTTGTCTCCGTGTGTTGTTGTCATTGTCATGCATCTCATATCATGTCATTATGTGAATTGCATTTGCATACGTGTTCGTCTCGTGCATCCGGGCTTTTTTCCCGTTGTCCGTTTTGCATTCCGGCGCTCCGTTCTCCTCCGGTGATCATTTCTACCTTTATTTCATGTGTGGGGATTAAACATTTCCGGATTGGACCGACACTTGCCAAGCGGCCTTGGTTTACTACCAGTAGACCGCCTGTCAAGTTTCGTACCATTTGGACTTCGTTTGATGCTCCAACGGTTAACCGAGGGACCGAAAAGGCCTCGTGTGTGTTGCAGCCCAACACCCCTCCATTTTGGCCCAAAACCCACCAAAACCCTCTCCATCATCTAGAGTGTTCGATCACGATTGCGTGGCCGAAAACCGCACCTCATTTGGACACTCCTAGCTCCCTCTATGCCTATAAATAGCCCCCCTCCGAAATTCACGTACCCTTCTTCCCCGAAACCCTAGATCCACTCCATCCGCCGCCGCCGGACAAAAATCGCCGGGCCGGACAGGTCCGACCCACGCCGCCGCCGCCACGTGTCACGCCGCCACTCGCCGTCGCCGTCTTCCACCGTGCTGGCCCGCGCCGCCCGGGGCAGGCCCCCGCGGCCCAGCCGCCAGCCGCCTCCCGCGCCCGGGTTGCTCCGCCGCCCGCTGCCCATCTCCGGTGGCCGGAGCTTCCTCGCCGCTCCCTCACCGGCCACCTCCGCCGACCGCGCCGGCCGCCGCGCGCCGCAGCTCATTAGCCGCCGCCGACCCGACGCCTCCGGCGACCGTGCCGCGCCGGCGTCGGCTCCTCACCGCTCCGGCATCCTCTCCCTCCGGCCGGCCAAGCTTCGGCGTCCTCCGGCGACTTCGGCGACGAACATCAGGAACCGTGGCGCTACAGTGCGCCGATCTGATTTGGATCTGGAAACCCTAGGGGTTGACCTCTTTTTTTCCCTAAGTCACAGATTATTTTGCATACTTTGACCTGCTATATCTCTGCATCCGTAGATCCGTTTTGGGCGTGTAGCATATCAAAATGTTCGCCTCAGAGAGCACTTCATTTCATCTCATTCCATCATTTTCATTTGAGTTCATCTTGATGCCCGAAATGCTGTTGGAAGAGTGCTATTTGAGTTAAGTGTCAGATCTACTGCTCCAAATAGCTATTTGTCAATTTTGCCATGATTAATGTGTGCATTATATGCCCCTGAGCTCTACATGAGTTTTGTTTTATGCTTTTCCATCTTTCCATAGGTGCTATCCATGTACTTTTGTGATAAGTGTGGTGACTAGCACAAGCTTGCAAAGTGGTGCATTCGTTAATGTTGATTTCTGGGACTTAGAAATTCCACTAAGTCCTTGGACTATTTTTATCAATATGCCATATGTTCATGTTGTTTCCTAGTGATCCGTGCCTCTTTTGAGGATGATCATTAAGGATGATTTGTTAATCTTGTAGTGCTCAATCCATCCATGTCTTTGTTTGCAATTATGGAGCACCCTACCTTGAGTCAATCGAGCTCTACTTTTGCTATTTCGTGAATCTGGGCAGATTGTCTACTTGTTAGCGATTTTGCCGAGGATGTTGTAGTCGATCCGTGCATGCTATGTTGTTGTTCTTGCTATGTCTAGCTTGTATAATGTGTATTATTGATGGGTGTATGCTTAGTTGGTCATGACTTGCTCTGTAGTGAGTGCATCGAGCTCGTAAACATGCCTACTTGATATCTGATTTGCATGTTCCAGTTTTTCACTAAGTCTGTCATCTGATTATGTTTTTGCCATGTTCACATGCTTGCAATTGTATTTTCTGATCACTTTTGGCTCAAGGTAACTAAGGGACTTTTGTTAAGCTCTTTGAGTAGCTCCATGCCATGCCTTACTTTTCCATGTTAAGTTCCTGTAGCATATACGTTTCTTGCTCCAAAGTGTGCTACCTGATCTGAAATTCCAGACAAGTGTTAATTTCACTAAGTCTGAAACCTGTTTACCAATTGCACTTTTGCCATGCTTCTTTGAACCTGTTAATGGATGAATTGGCCGTAGCTTAGTGTTCATATTTTCTTAAGTATCATGAATGGATCCCTGCGATTTATTTTTTTGCCATGTTTGAGTGCTGTAGCATGTTTAACTTGTTGCATTTAAATGGCTACTTGCTGTATATCGCAGACCGGTGCCATATTTGTATTGCTTGCCATTTCTAAACCGTGCATCCGATTCCGGTGTTCTTTATATCGATTTCAACCGAAATCACCTCACCTTTCCAGTGGCATACTTGGATTTCCAAGTTGAGGCCAGGTTCATTCATTCCTTGCCAAATCTTGCATATGCATCACATATCGCATCCCGCATAGCATACCATGTTTGCATCATGTTGTTTGAGCTTTGCACGTGGTTGATTGTGTCCTTTTGCTTGTTTGTCTTGTTTGGGTAGAGCCAGGAGACGAGTTTGCTAACAAGGATCCCGTTGAGTTTTCTTTCGAGGATCCAGTCAACTCTGACAACTTTGCAGGCAAGATGATCATACCCTCGAAATCACATATATCTTTGCTTTGCTAGATGCTCGCTCTTTTGCTATGCCTATGCCACGATACCTACCACTTGCTTATCATGCCTCCCAAATTTCCATGTCAAACCTCTAACCCACCATGCCCTAGCAAACCGTTGATTGGCTATGTTACCGCTTTACTCAGCCCCTCTTATAGCGTTGCTAGTTGCAGGTGAAGATTGGAGACCGTTCCTTGTTGGAACATTATTTTCTTGTTGGGATATCATTATATTATCTTGTTATCTTAATGCATCTATATACTTGGTAAAGGGTGGAAGGCTCGGCCTTTTTCCTAGTGTTCAATTCCACTCTTGCCGCCCTAGTTTCCGTCATATCGTTGTTATGTTCCCGGATTTTGCGTTCCTTACGCGGTTGGGTAATAATGGGAACCCCTTGACAGTTTGCCTTGAATAAAGCTCCTCCAGCAATGCCCAACCTTGGTTTTACCATTTTCCACCTAGCCTCTTTTCCCTTGGGTTTCCGGAGCCCAATGGTCATGTTATTTAACCCCCCCGGGCCAGTGCTCCTCTGAGTGTTGGTCCAACCTAGAACCCCTTGCAGTGCCACCTTGGGGAAACTCGAGGGCTGGTTTTAGTTGTACGGACTGCTTATCCGAGTGTGCCCTGAGAACGAGATATGTGCATCTCCTATCGGGATTTGTCGGCACATTCGGGCGGTGTTGCTGGATTTGTTTTAACTTGTCGAAATGTCTTGTAGAACCGGGATACCGAGTCTGATCGGAATGTCTCGAGAGAAGGTATATCCTTCGTTGACTGTGAGAGCTTGTTATGGGCTAAGTTGGGACTCCCCTGTAGGGATTTGAACTTTCGAAAGCCATGCCCGGGGTTATTGGCAGATGGGAATTTGTTAATGTCCGGTTGTAGATAACTTGAACCATAACTTAATTAAAATGAATCAACTGTGTGTTACCGTGATGGTCTCTTCTCGGCGGAGTCCGGGAAGTGAACACGGTGTTGGAGTAATGCTTGCGTAGGTTGTTCTCTAGTTATTCGTTCGCGCTTTGCCTTCTCTTCTCGCTCTCTTTTGCGAACAGGTTAGCCACCATATATGCTCGTCGCTTGCTGCAGCTCCACATATTTACCTTGCCTTACCTATAAGCTTAAATAGTCTTGATCGCGAGGGTGCGAGATTGCTGAGTCCCTGTGGCTCACAGATTACATCCAAACCAGATGCAGGGCCAGATGACTCCGTTCCAGATGACGCACTTGAGCTCAAGTGGGAGTTCGACGAGGACTCACGCCATTACTATGTGTCTTTCCCTCATGATCAGTAGTGGTGCCCAGTTGGGGCGATCGGGACCGTGTCACATGTTGGGTTGATCTTTTATTTTGGCACCATAGTCAGGCCATGAGTGATTGGTTGATGTAATGCTATTTATGTACTTTGTTTGACGTGGTGAGTGTAAGCCAACTATGTACCTTCCCCTTTTATTATCTATTTACATGGGATGTTGTGAAGATTGCCTTACTTGCGAGATTGCTTTCAATGCGGTTATGCCTCTAAGTCGTGCTTCGACACGTAGGAGATATAGCCGCATCGAGGGCGTTATATGATGCTATGGTGAAGAAGGTGACGATTGGGATTGCCAAGAGTCAACCTAAGTACAAGTGTTGTCGTCTCGATGACAAGGATACTCTATTCTTCGAGGATCGCATTGTTGTGCCTAAAGGTGACCTTCGTAAAGTCATTATGAACGAAGCTCACAATTCACTCCTCTCTATCCACCCTGGAAGTACAAAGATGTACCAGGACCTCAAGCAGTCGTATTGGTGGACTCGAATGAAGCGTGAGATTGCTCAGTTCGTGAATGAATGTGATGTCTGCAGAAGTGTGAAGGCTGAACACCAACGACTAGCTGGTCTCCTGCAACCTCTTGCCATTCCATAATGGAAGTTTGACCACATTGAGATGGACTTCGTGACTGGATTTCCAAAGTCCAAGCGTGGCAATGATGCTATCTCCGTTGTCATCGACAAACTCACTAAAGTGGCTCATTTCCTTCGTATCAAAGAATCTATCACAGCAGCTCAATTGGCAGAGCTATATACCTCCAGTCTTGTCTCTCTGCACGACATTCCGTAGTTGATATCTTCAGATCGTGGCAGCATCTTCACTTCTAAGTTCTGGGATTCAACATTCGTTTCAGCACAGCTTTTCATCCTCAAACTAGTGGCCAAGTCGAGCGAGTAAATCAAATTCTTGAAGATATACTCAGGGCTTGCGTCATCTCTTTCGGTATGAAGTGGGAAGATTGTCTTCCATATGCCAAGTTCTCCTACAATAACAGCTTCCAAGCGAGTTCGGGCAAGGCCCCATTTGAAATTCTCTATGGCAGGAAGTGTCGTGCTCCTCTTAACTGGTCAGAGACTGGTGAACGTCAACTTCTTGGCAATTACTTGATCACAGAGGCAGAAGAGATGTGCAAAGTCATTCGTGATAATCTCAAAGCTGCGCAATTGTGCCAGAAGAGTTACTATGATAGCAAGCATCGCGGCTTGGCTTTCGAGATCGGAGACCATGTCTACCTCCGCGTCTCTCCAATGAAAGGTACTCATCGCTTCGGTATCAAAGGGAAGCTTGCCCCTAGATACGTGGGTCCTTTCAAGATCATCAGCAAGAGAGGTGATCTCGCCTATCAACTTGAGCTTCCATCTAAGTTTGCAAACGTGCATGACGTGTTTCATGTCTCTCAGCTCCGCAAGTGTTTCAAGACCCCTGACCGCACCATCAACTTCGAAGACATTGATCTCCAAGAAGACATGTCTTATCATGAGCACCCAGTTGCTATCCTTGAAGAAACTGAGCACAAGACTCGCAACAAGTCTATCAAATTCCTCAAAGTCAAGTGGTCACATCATTCCGACCATGAAGCCACCTGGGAACGCGAGGATCACCTCCGTTCTGAGTACTCAGAGTTTTTCCAGTCCTAGATCTCGGGACGAGATCCTTTCGTAGTGGTGTAGTGTTGTAACACCTCGGATGTAACTTACCTTATTTGTATTCCAACTCTTGCCATTTTCGGCACTAAGTTATTTTATTTCACCGTTGTCCGGTTTTTGTCTCCGTGTGTTTTGTCTTTGTCATGCATCTCATATCATGTCATCATGTGCATTGCATTTGCATACGTGTTCGTCTCATGCATCCGAGCATTTTCCCCGTTGTCCATTTGGCATTCCGGCGCTCCTATGTCCTCCGGCGTCCCTTTCTACATCTTTTTGTGTGCGGGTGTTAAATGTTTTCGGATTGGACCGAGACTTGTCATGCGGCCTTGGTTTACTACCGGTAGACCACCTGTCAAGTTTCGTGCCATTTGAACTTCGTTTGATACTCCAACGGTTAACCGAGGGACCGAAAAGGCCTCGTGTGTGTTACAGCTCTACACCCATCCAAAGTGTCCCAAAACCCACCTAAACCTCTCCCATCACCTAGGTCGTTCGGTCACGATCGCGTGGCCGCAAACCGCACCTCATTTGGAGCTTCCTAGCTCCCTCAACCTCTATAAATAGACCGTCCCCGAAAATTTCCGATCTCTCCCTCCTCAAAACCCTAGAAATCCGCTCTCCGTGCGCCGGACGTGTCCGCCAGCACTGGACACATCGCCTCCACCTCCCGCGCAAATCAGCCCCCGCCACGTGGCGCACTAGCGCGCACCGCCGCCGCGGCCTGGGAAGCCCGATTTGGGCCCCCGAGCCCGTTCCCCCGCGCCGCCGCCCTATGCCTCGTGTCCGCCGCCTGGGAAGCCGCCGCCCGACTCCGCTCCTCGCAGCGCCACCTCTCCCTCTGCCACGCCGCCAGCCCCGCCAGCCGGAGCTGCTCACCGGCCGAGGCGCCTCGCCGCCATCTCGCCGGCACCGCCAGGTCCTCCGCCGCCCGCGCAACCTCGTTGTCCCTCCTCGCCGGCGACGACCCTCTCTGGCGCCCCTCCAAGTTTGGCGACTTCCCACCTCGACTCCGGCGAATAGTGGATCGTCGACGAACCTCGGGCGCCGCATCACTACAGTAACCGCCATATCTGAGATCTAGATCCGGTTGATTTTCCCCCTCAAACCCTAGATTTTTGCATACTTTGACGCATCATAACTCCCTCATCGTGGCTCCGATTCGTGCGTGTAGCATATCAAAATGTTCGTCCCGACGAGTACATCATTTCATCTCATTGCATCATTTTCTTTTGAGCTCATCTTGATGCCCGAAATGCTGTTGGAAGAGGACTATGTGATGATAGTTTCAGATATGTTTCAACAAATGCACTTTTGTCATTTTTGCCATGATTAATGTGTGCATGCTATGATCCTGAGCTCTACATGTGTTTTGAAGAATGCCATGCCATCTTTACAGAGGTGTATGCCATGTATTTTTGTGGTCTTTGTGGTGACTAGCACAAGCATGCAAAGTAGCTTACTCAATGTTGCTGTTTTCAGGGACATAGAATTTCACTAAGTCCTTGTCCTGCTGTAATTTTTATGCCATATGTTCATGTTGTTTCCTAGTGATCAGTAAGGATATTTTGTAGATATTGTGGTGCTCTATCCCTCCATCTGTTTGTTTGCAATTATGGAGCTCCTAGCTTGAGTCCATCGAGCTCTACTTTTGCTATAAAATGTTCCTGGCAGATTGTTAACATGTTTAGCGATTTTGCCGAGCTTGTTGTTGTTGATCCGTGCATGCTATGTTGTTGTTCTTACCATGTTTACCTTCTATGCTATGTCTACTTGTTGAGTGTATGCTTAGTTTGTCATGCAATGCCTTGTAGTGAGTGCATCGAGCTCGTAAACATGCCTACTCGTTATCTGTTTTGCCATACTCCAGTTTTTCACGAAGTCTCAATCTGTTTATGTTTTTGCTATGTTCACATGTTTGCAATTGTATTTTCTGATCCCTTTTGGCTCATGGTCACTAAGGTACTTTTGTTGTATGCGTTGAGTAGCTTCATGCCATGCTTTGCTTTGCCATGATATGTTCCTGTAGCATGTAGTTATCGTGCCCTAAACATTGCTTCCTGATGTTAAATTCCTGATATGCTGTTAATTTCACGAAGTCTGAAACCTGTAATTTTTTGCACTTTTGCCATGCTTGTTTGAACCTTCTATTGAGTGAATTAGCCATAGCTCAGTGTTCATCTTTTGTCAAGAATCATGAGTGGATCCATGCCATGTATTTTTTTGTCATGTTGGAGTGCTGTAGCATGTTGTTCTTGATGCATTTAGGTGGTCTCGTGCTGATTATCGCAGGTCGGTGCCATATTTGTTTTGCTTGCCATTTCCAAACCGTGCATCCGATTCTGGTGATCTTTATATCGATTTCAACCGAAATCAACTCCTATTTCCAGTGGCACTCTTGGTTTTCCAAGTTGAGGCTAGGTTTAATCATTCCTTGCCAAATCTTGCATATGCATCACATATCGCATCCTGCATATCATACCATGTTTGCATCATGTTGCTTGAGCATTGCACGTGGTTGATTGTGTTCCTTTTTGTTTGTTGTTCTTGCCTGAGTAGAGCCGAGAGACGAGTACGTGAACGAGAAGCCCGTTGAGTACTCTTATGAGGATGAAGTCAACTCCGAGAACTTTGCAGGCACGATGACCATACCCTCGAAATCACTTCTATCTTTGCTTGCTAGATGCTCGCTCTTTTGCTATGCCTATGCTACGATACCTACCACTTGATTATCATGCCTCCCATATTGCCATGTCAAACCTCTAACCCACCTTGTCCTAGCAAACCGTTGTTTGGCTATGTTACCGCTTTGCTCAGCCCCTCTTATAGCGTTGCTAGTTGCAGGTGAAGATTGGAGATCGTTGCTTGTTGGAACATGTTTATTGTTGAGATATCACCATATTATCTTGTTTATTTTAATGCACCTATATACTTGGTAAAGGGTGGAAGGCTCGGCCTTATGCCTAGTGTTTTGTTCCACTCTTGCCGCCCTAGTTTTCGTCATATCGGTGTTATGTTCCCGGATTTTGCGTTCCTTACACGGTTGGGTTATAATGGGAACCCCTTGATAGTTCGCCTTGAATAAAACTCCTCCAGCAATGCCCAACCTTGGTTTTACCATTCTCCACCTAGCCTCTTTTTCCCTTGGGTTTCCGGGGCCCGAGGGTCATCTTTATTTAAACCTCCCCGGGCCAGTGCTCCTCTGAGTGTTGGTCCAAACTGAGCTGCCTGCGGGGCCACCTCAGGGAAACTTGAGGGTTGGTTTTACTCGTAGCTAGTCTCATCTAAGTGTGCCCTGAGAACGAGATATGTGCAGCTCCTATCGGGTATTGTCGGCACATTCGGGCGGTGTTGCTGGACTTGTTTTACCATTATCGAGATGTCTTGTAACCGGGATGCCGAGTCTAATCGGATTGTCTTGGGAGAAGGAATATCCTTCATTGACCGCGAGACCTTGTGATGGGCTAAGTTGGGACTCCCCTGTAGGGATTTGAACTTTCGAAAGTCGTGCCCGCGGTTATGGGCAGATGGGCATTTGTTAATGTCCTGTTGTAGATAACCTGAAACTTAACTTAATTAAAATGCACCAACCGCGTGTGTAACCGTGATGGTCTCTTCTCGGCGGGGTCCGGGAAGTGAACACAGTGTTGGAGTTATGTTTGACGTAGGTTGTTCTAGGATCACTTCTTGATCATAGTTGTTCGACCGTGCCTTTGCCTTCTCTTCTCGCTCTCTTTTGCGTATGTTAGCCACCATATATGCTAGTCACTTGCTGCAGCTCCACATCATACCTTTGCCTTTCCTATAAGCTTAAATAGTCTTGATCGGAGGGTGTGAGATTGCCGAGTCCCCGTGACTCACAGATTACTTCCAAAACCAGATGCAGGGACCAATGATACCGCTCCAGGTGATTCAACTGAGCTCAAGTGGCTGTTCGATGAGGACTCAGGACGATACTATGTGTCTTTCCCAGATGATCAGTAGTGGTGCCTAGTTGGGGCGATCAGGGACTATGTTGCATTTGGGGTTTATCTTCATTTTGGGTTCCATAGTCGGACCTTGAGTGTATTTGGATGAATGTAATGACTTATTTATGCATTGTGTGACGTGGCGAGTGTAAGCCAACTATGTATCTCTCTCCCCTTTATGTATTACATGAGTTGCTTGCAAAGATTACCTCACTTGCGACATTGCTTTCAATGTGGTTATGCCTCTAAGTCGTTACATTACCTAGGTTTATCTTTCCAATAAATGCATGAGGGGTTATATGTTTGTTTCTGACTTATTTCCCAAGCCAATCCTTTGTTTTTTTTGTTGTGGTATTCGAGTTGCTTCGATGTCAAGTGTTGATTCCATACCTGTCCCTAAGCAGTCTTCTCATATTTCTATGGGAGTGCTAATTCTTCTTGATCATCGAGATTTTCTTGTTCATCCTTTGTTCAACCAGCGCACTTCTCTTCGAGCCATCCTCTTCAACTCTTGCAGCATCGATTGTCAGTTTTCCCAACGGAGTTCGATTCACCGACGCAAGTTATTTTCTTTTTCCCCCCCCCCCCCCCCTTTTTTTTTTTTTTTTTTACAGTCTCGAAACAGGCATTCAATTCTTTCATGCAAAGCTTCTTCATTATTTCCTTAATTGCTTCAACTAGTGGATTCTCGTCTAGTTCGTCAGACTCTCTCTCGTTTTATTCTCCGGTGGATTAACTCAAGTTTTTTGGGTTGATCATATTCTTTTCCTTGGACCAAGTGTTTCCCCTTGCTCGTTCCCCTCTCACCATTTAATCATTCTAGAGTGCCGAAGACATCTCAGAGGATTCGTGTTTGTGTTCAAATTAATTCAAGGTTTTCACCTCATTCAAGTCTTTGAAACGTTCCAGTGCATCATCTATTTCTAAATTGCTTTGAACGGTGTATCTTTGAGTGGGCCCTAACAAACAGGTCTTTTCCCAGGATCTTACCTGACTCTTCTAATTTTCCGAAGTTATTCTCAAATTCTTTTTCAAAGTTTGACATACGAATGAATTATCGTCAGTCATATTCCTTCTCCAACATCACTGTCAAAACATTTTCATCATTGGTTCAACATTTCTATTCTTCATTGTTCCGGAGTGTCTCATCAATTGTCATGGTGGTTCTCGTCATCATTCTCAACATCTGAAGACCGAAGAAGAATTTCTCCTAAATCTTGTCCGTTCAATTGAAGATTCATGGTTCTAGCTTTATGACATTCTCATGATTGTTTTTGATTGTGAGATTTCTTTTCATACCCATTCGAAGCATTTCATGAGTTGTTTCCATTTTATTCCTCCAAAGGCCTTCATTTTTGAATTCTTCATTCTCATCTTTCAACTCTCATTCTCCTTATTCTACCGGTGCTTCTTCCAAGTATTCTGTTGTTAGATCGTGATCTCTTCGTTCTCTTGCATCTAAATTCCCTAAAGTATATTCGTTCATTTTGTAATTCTTCCCGGCGTTTCGTTCACTTTTCATCGTTCATTTCGGTTCTTATGGTGGTTCGTTCATGTTTTCTCTTCCTTGTTATCATATCAACTTATTCGTTGTTTCCAATTCTACTGGTGATTTGTTGAAGACTTTCTCAATTTTGCTCTATATCTCTCTTTAATCCTTTTCAATGGGAATAAGTAGTATGCCAAATCCATTGTTTTTCATCAATTTAATTTGATGAAGGATAAGCATACAATAAATCTTATTCTTATTTCCTTGAGGTGATTCAATTATTTTCTTCCGGAGATTGTTCATGATGAATAAATACTTGATTACAAGTGATTCATCTTTCTTTCTGAGTTGTTCATCATATCACATTCTCGGTTCAAGATGCTTCATCTTTTGTTTCCAGAGTTCCAATCTCTCTCAGTTAACTCGCCGCGAAGCTCCATCTAAATCACTGCAAGGCTTCAATTATATTCTTTTCATCCATCACTTCCTCCTCATCGTCCTTTTTTTACCGGAGTTCTTCATGGAGGATCTACATGATGGTTCATCAAGGATTTAATTCATTCTCGAAGTGTTCTTAAATATACTTGTTGCGGGAGCTCAAGTATTCTTCATCTTGCATTCCGAAGTGCGGTTCTTTCTATCTTATCTTTTGAGGTGGTGTTATGTCATTCTTGATAATTTCCCTTCGTGTTTTATGATTCAAATTTTGTCAAGAATGTGGTATTTTAAATCCATCAGTCTCTTTGTTTGATTTATCTTGGTAAAGATTTCACCTAAAGCCTTCCCTAAGGAATGTTGCTAATTGTGGTGCTTAATAATGATCCAAGTTATCTCTTTATCATCTTGGTGGAAGAAGTTTTTCATCTCTTTGGTGTTCTCAATCAAATTAATTAATTCTGTTAGTGGGTGGTCTTCACCTCATAATTTTGGGATGTTTTCCATAAGACCATTGGAAACCATATCTTTTGTTGTTGATTTCCAACAACTCCGTTCAACCCTTCTTCGTAGGAAGGCTCCTTCATGTTCCTTCATGGTGGAAGTTGATGTTCTCTACTCTGTTCTTTTCATTCCACTCTTTTGTTCCAGAGGCATTGTGATGTTGCTCTCTTCGTCCCATAATCTCGTTTTGACATGATCATGTTCTTTTCTTTTCCTTGCTTATCCATTTAACCAGAGTGTTGTGTCCTCTATTCAAGTTCCTTTCATCTCATCAAGTCTTGCCTCTCATTTTAACTGGAGTGCTGCCCGAATTCTTCCTTTATCATCTTGTTTTAACCGGAGTGGTTTCAAATTCTTTCTTGTCCATTGAGCTCGTCATTCATATCCTTGAGAGCCCCAAGTTTCTCTTGGTGTTCCTTGTTCCTCTTTCATACCGGAGTGCTCTTAGTTTTGTTCATTTCCATTGTGTTCTCTCCGTTCTTGCATGTTTTTTTCAACCTCTCAAGGTTCGTTGGTTTCACTCTTTTGTCAAAGAAGCAACTTAGTTTATCTCTTCCTTCTTCCATTTCTCTCCAGTGCCATCCCTAGATCTTGGGGCGAGATCTCTTGTAAGTGGAGGAGAGTTGTAACGACCCGAAACCGACGCTCTAGATGCCTTCCAGTTATTTTCGTTGTTGCCATGTGTTTCATGTGCTTGCTGCATTCATCATCACAACATTCGCATTGCATCGGCACTTCATTGTCGTCATGTTTACAAAACTTGGATCCGCTCGTAGTTGCCGCTTCTTCCTTGTCTCTGTTGTATCTTCTCTGAGCCCATCAAACCCTTTGTCTCCATGGCCTTTCGTCATACCCCTCATGTGCGTGTTCGAAGCTGTCCCGAACCCGAACTGAGCTGTCGTTACCGATGGGTCCGGATCATCCCCAAACATCCCCAAAACATCTCCATTTTATTTACTGAACTCTCCTTTATCCTATTTTCTCGTCCGTCCGATTTAGATCCAAGGGCTTCCAGCCAGCCATCCACCTTCCACCTTGATCTGTAGCCGCTAGATCAAGATCCGATGGCCACCAGAGCGCCCGACCCATCGCCACAACCTCCTCGATCCGATCTGGATCGGGAGAGGAGCTCCCAGGGCACCCAATCCAGGAGGCCTGGCCTCTCGCCAGCCGGCGCCTCAGCCGGACCAGGACCCCGTCGCCCCTGCCCTTCTCCTTCCTTCCTTCGTCTCCTCCTCTCATCTCCCTCGTTCTTCTCCTACAACAAGTGTTCCTTGCGCCATGGACAGGACGAGCCCCGCCTTGCCATGGATGCCGACCTCCTCCACCTGCACCATGACGACCTCCCACTACCCGCACCCATTCCTCAATCATGCCTGCAAATCGCCTTTTCCTAGCCTCCTCATGTCGATCTTGTCGCTCAAGCTGAACCTCCATTCCTCCTTGTCTGCCTGTTTTTGACTGCTACTGCTGTCGCTGCCTTTTGCTGCAGGGGCTCGCCGCCGCTCATGGTCTCGTCTCCGGCCGGATCCATGCGCCACCTCAAGCTCCAACCTGATGAATTAAACTCATCGTTGGGAGAACCCTCTGCCTCCTGTTCTGCGGCATCAAGCACTAGCAGCTCGATCGCTCGCGTTGACCGAGCCACATCCGTGGGTCAGCATCGCCGACCTGAGCCCCGTAGGTCGCCGGGTGCCCTTGCTTCTCCCTTTTCTTTTCTCCTCTACTTCCCTGGCTCTCTCTCACGTTGTCCATCTCTCTATGTGTCCCTTTCTTCACAGCACGTCGCCATGGCCGGCCCTGCCAAGCTCCAGCCCGCCAGCCACCATCTCCTGTCAGATCCGCCTGGTCCCGGCCATCTTCGTCGACCACCGGCCAACCCTGCTTGCCTTGCACGTCGCTGCCATCGCCTTCGTGCCGCAGCCCAAGAGCTGCTCCGCGCCGCGCTGCCTCCTTCTGTTGGGAGCAGACAAAGGAAGCCGCCCCTGCCCGTTGACTTCCACGCCCGCGTGGGCCTCTCCTGCTGCACTGACTGGGCCTTGGCCCATGGTGAGCGCCCCAGCGCCCAGCAGATGCAGCCTGTTCTATTTTTTTCCTATTCTGCAAATTTCCTATTATCCAGTAAAAACAAATTTGCAGAAAAACCCTTCTAGATCATGCATTTAATAACTCTTCAATCGTGCATCGGATCGAAATAATTTATATATGTAAAATGCTTAGAATTTCGTCTATTTTCATAATATGCAACTTTAATCCATGTTTAAAATGTTTAAACTTGTTGTTTGTCTAAATTTGCATAAATGCATGTTAAAATGATTTATTTCATAACCAATTGACCGTAGCTCCGAACTAAATAAACTTTATTTGTAAATGGGGTAGAAAATGCATAGATTACCTTGCTGCACTTTACTTTGCCGTTTAACAACTCCAAAATTTTGTATAGGGCAGAACAATATGAAATTCAAAATATGCATATGGGGATTTTTCAGAATTGTTGTTTGTTATTTCCGACCTCATTTAAATTGCCTAAAATGTGTAGTTTAGTTATGCCTCACTTCTTGCCATGTTAACCAACATTTAATCTTGTAGGGTACATAAACGAGAGCGAACTAAATGACTTGAATGTGGTGTTTCGTCAATATGCAACTCGTTGCATATTGAGATCCACTTAATTGGTTGTATTGTTTGTTGCACTTTGCCATGCCATGACTTGTTAAACCGGACGTGTATCATACTTGATTGTGCATCATGCAATGTTTATGTGATGGTTGTTTACTTTGTTGTTTGCTTCTTTCCGGTTGTGCTTCTTCTCGATAGTTCCGGTTACATTGTGATTGTGACGATCCGTTCGACTACGTTGGTTCATCTTCTTCTTCATGGATCCGGTTCTCTTCCTAGAGGGATTTTAGGTAAGATGACTGTCACCTTGGATCTCACTACTATCTTTGCCATGCTAGTTGTCTCGATGCTATCGCTATGTCGCGCTACCTACCACTTGTTTATCAAGCCTCCCAAATTGCCATGACAGCCTCTAACATTTTCCACCATCCCAGAAAACTGTTGTTTGGCTATGTTACCGCTTTGCTCAGCACCTCTTATAGCGTTGCTAGTTGCAGGTGCAGTGCAGGTTGTTCCATGTTGGGACATGGATATTTTGGGATATCATAATATCTCTTATTTAATTAATGCACATATATACTTGGTAAAGGGTGGAAGGCTTGGCCTTTTTCCTGGTGTTTTGTTCCACTCTTGCCGCCCTAGTTTCCGTCATATTGGTGTTATGTTCCTTGATTTTGCGTTCCTAACACGGTTGGGGTTTGTGGGCCCTCCTTGACAGTTCGCTTTGAATAAAACTCTTCCAGCAAGGCACAACATTGGTTTTAACATTTGCCCAACATAATAATCCTGATAATTAATTAATTGGCATAGGGGGTCGCGTCCTCGAGGATTCTTTTAACATAATACAGGGGGCCATTGCGGATGGTGTTGGTCCCAAACGGGTACACTGCGGGGCCACCACAGGGCAACACGAGGATCTGGTTTTACTCATAGGATGTCCCATCTGGTCGTGGCTTGAGACAAGATACGCACGGCTACTATCAGGGTTTCGGCACGCCGAGAGGTCTTGCTGGACTTGTTTTACCATTGTCGAAATGTCTTGTGAACTAGGATTCCGAGTTTGATCGGGTTGTTCTGGGAGGAGGATTTTCCTCCGTTAATCGTGATAGCTTGTCATGGGCTAAGTTGGAACACCCCTGCAGGGTTTAAACTTTCAAGAGCCGTTCCCATGGTTATGTGGCAGATGGGAATTTTTAATATCCGGTTGTAGAGAACTTGACACGAGACTATGTGATAGCATGGCTTAATAGGGATGATTGACTACTCATATCAATAAGGAATTCCTTCTTTTCCGGAAGCCATTCGGATAGAACTCCAAAATTAAGCGTGCTCGGCTTGGAGTAGTTTTAGGATGGGTGACCAACCAGGAAATTGCTCCTGGGTGCGCACGAGTGAGGACAAAGTGTGCAGAAAAGACTAGTATTGATCCATGGGGCCAGTCTAGATCCCGCCAGGAGTAACGACCACCGGCGGGTGTATCCAGGGCGCTACAAGTTGGTATCAGAGCCGACCCTCGCGGTTACACGGATGTTTGCGGATAGGTGTGCGTTCATGTTACTCATGACATTTGTGACCCGTCGTGGCACACGGCATGGGACATGTACCGGACTGGATGCACAGACGTTTGTGCCAAGAGGGAACGTCCCTATGGCTCGATGAGGACGTCGGTTCCTCTTAGTGGGGGTGTATGTGATAGCCTGGCTTAATAGGGATGATAGACTACTCATACCAATAAGGAATTCCTTATTTTCCGGAAGCCATTCTTACATAACTCCAAAGTTAAGTGTGCTCAGCTGAGTAGTTTCAGGATGGGTGACCGACCAGGAAGTTTCTCTTGGGTGCGCACGGGTGAGGACAAAGTGTGCAGAAAGTACTAGTACTGATCTATGGGGCCAGTCTAGATCCCGCCAGGAGTAACGACCACCGGAGGGTGTGTCCGGGGCATTACATTCCAGTGCTATATATTCTCAAATACCCCCCCCCCCCCAACATCAAAAGCATCCACAAAAATAGTTTTCTGCTACCGCAAGCCTCTATTCCCATGAGGTCCCATCTTGGGGCCGTTTCTGGCACCCTGCCTGAGGGGGATTCGATCACGGAGGGCCTCTACATCAACCTTGCTACCCTTTGGATGAAGCATGAGTAGTTTACCATAGACCTAAGGGTCCATAGCTAGTAGCTATATGGCTTCTTCTCTCTCTTTGATCTTCAATACAATGTTCTCCTCGATGTCCTTGGAGTTCTAGCCGATGTAATATTCTTTTGCGGTGTGTTTGTTGAGATCCAATGAACTTTGGATTTATGATCAGATTATCAATGAATATTATTTGAGTCTTCTTTGAACGCTTTTATGCATGATTAAGGTATCTCTGTATTTCTCTTCGAACTATCGGTTTGTTTGGCCAACTAGGTTGTTTTTTCTTGCAATGGGAGAGGTGCTTAGTTTTGGGTTCAATCTTGTGGCGTCCTCACCGAGTGATAGAAGGGTAGCGAGGCACATATTGCATTGTTTCCATCGAGGATAAAAAGATGGGGTTTATATCATATTTCTTGAGTTTATCCCTCTACATCATCTCATCTTACTTAAAGCGTTGCTCCGTTCTTATGAACTTAATTCTCTAGATGCAGGGAAGAGTCGGTCGATGTGTGGAGTAATAGTAGTAGATGCATGATCATTTTAGTCTACTTGTCACGGACATGATGCTTATATTCATGATCATTGCCTTAGATATCATCATAACTATGTGCTTTTCTACCAATTGCTCAATAGTAATTTGTTTACCCACCGTATGTTTCTTTCAAGAGAGAAGCCAATAGTGAAACCTATGGCCCCCGGGTCTATTTTCCATCATATATTTTCAGCTCTATAAACCAAAAAACCCAAAAATACCTTGCTGCAATTTATTTATATTTATTTTAGTTTGCCCTTTTATTTATCTTTTATACCCATCTCTATTAGATTTCACTCTTGTTCATGACTGTGAAATGATTGACAACCCCTTTTTGCGTTGTGTGCAAGTGTTCGTTAGTTTGTGTAGGTGCATATATTGGGGAGTTGCTTGTGCCTCCTACTGGATTGTTACCTTGGTTCTTAACTGTGGCAAATACTTATCTCTACTTTGCTGCATCACCCTTTCCTCTTCAAGCGAAATCAACGCAAGCTCAAGAAGTAGCGTGAAGAATTTCTGGCGCCGTTGCTGGGGAGGTTCTACACCAAGACTACAAGGTACCCATCATAATCTCTCGTCTCTTGCACTTACATTATTTTCCATTTTCCTCTCGTTTTCCTCTCCCCCACTTCTAAAACATTTTTAGAAAATCACAAAAATGTTTGCCTTTTTATTCGCCCTTCTTTCGTTCATCTTTTTTGTTTGCTTTCCGTTTGCTTGTGTGCTAGATCAGTTGTTTTGATATCATTGCTAGTCCTCCTACCATTCTTAGTACCCCTGAAAGTGAGGTTTTCAATTTTAAACAAAGGGAGGGAGAATTTTTAAAAGATGCTTCGTATAGAATTTGCCATTCTCAAAATAGATCTACTCGTAAGCAATCTACTACCGTTCTCCTTCGCAGTTTTCATGTGGGTGTTACTACTTGGTATAGATATGTGCTAGATACCATTACTTGGGGTAATTTCTTGGGCAGCCATACTTTGGATGCTTATAATGCTATGATAGATTTGGTTGGCTCACTACCACTCATGGTTAATGAAACAGTTTTAACTTTGGAACATGTGATGCAAAGGCTTGATATTATTGAGAATAAAATTTCTACCGTAGAACTTTTTGAAAATCTGGATAAGAAGATCCATAATCACATTAATCTAATTGGATTGAAGGTAGGAATCACTTTAAAGAATCTAAAGGAAAAGGAACCTATAGTTAATGATAAAATAGATCAAGGTTCTAATCAAATTAATAAGTTAGAAGATATTATTACCAACTTGGTTCCGCTTTCGCCTCTGTAAAAACTACTCCAAATTTTCCTCTTACTAAATCTACTAAGTTTATTTATGTTCCTAAAAATAAGGGTGAATCATCTAGTAAAGGGAACGAAGATCTTAAGACGATAACTGTTCACCCTAGCTTTATCAATATCATTAAAGAACCAATTGTTACAAGTGAATTTCTTGATTTCCTACCTATGTGTGTGATTATCAGCAAACCCAAAGAATCTCCTACGGGTCATAAATGTGCAATTGAAGAATTGCATAACAAAGATGACAATACCTAGATCTATGTTTTATGCCTAGCTAGGGGCATTAAACAATAGCGCTTGTTGGGAGGCAACCCAATTTTATTTTTGTGTTTTTTGTTTGTGCTACTATTTTCTAATAAATACACATTATTACTTCTGTAGTAATTGTGTTTTGGTGTTTTAATTAGTGTTTGAGCCAAGTAAGACCTTTGGGATGGTCTATGGTGATAGTTGATTTGATCTTGCTGAAAAACCAAAACTTTTGTGTCCAGTAGTAGAATTGTTTAAAATCACAGAAGCGTGATAAAATTCTATTTTTTTACACAAGATGGATATACAAATTACTACATTGTCCTAATTACACAAGATGGATACACAAGATGGATATACAAATTACTACATTGTCCTAATTACACAAGATGGCATCCCCTCTTTCGTCTTCAATCCTTCGGTAAATTTACTTGGGGCTATATTTTTATTCACCACATGATATGTGTTTCGCTCGGAGCGTTTATACGTCCATTTTGCATCATGTTTTCCTACTGATATTTATATATATTTATGCATAATAATGCTTTATGGAGTAATTCTAATTCCTTTTCTCTCATAATATGCAAGGTTTACACAAAGAGGGAGAATGCCGGCAGCTGGAATTCTGGACCTGAAAAAGCTACGTCAGAGTTACCTATTCTGCAAATCTCCAAATGAGCTGAAAATTTACGGAGAATTGTTTTGGAATATATAGTAAATACTGGAGCAAATAACTTCCAGAGGGGCCCACCCTAGTGAGCACAAGACATCAGGGCGCGCCTGGGCCCCCAGGTGCGCCCTGGTGGGTTGTCCCCTCCTCGGCCCACCTCCGGTGCCCATATTCGGGTATATAGGTCATTTTTAGCTAGAAAAAAATATGAAGGGGACTTTCGGGATGGAGCGCCGTCGTCTCGAGGTGGAACTTGGACAGGAGCACTTTTTTCCTCCGGCGGAGTGATTCCGTCGAGGAAACTTCCCACCAACAACCCTTTCATCTTTGGGAGGCCAATCTTCATCAACATCTTCAACAACACCATATCCTCTAACACCCTAGTTCATCTCTTGTGTTCAATCTTTGTACCGAAACCTCAGATTGGTACATGTGGGTGGCTACTAGTGTTGATTACACCTTGTAGTTGATTACTATATGGTTTATTTGGTGGAAGATTATATGTTCAGATCCATTATGCTATTTAATACCCCTCTGATCTTGAGCATGATTATCATTTGTGAGTAGTTACTTTTGTTCTTGAGGTCACGGGAGAAGTCATATTGCAAGTAATCATGTGAACTTGATATGTCACTACTGCAGGATGCTGCTAATGCGACACTACGATCGGAGACCCTTCGAGAAACTATGTGTGATGCAATAATCGCAAACGGTGCTTATGAAAACTGTCAGAAATGATGCTAAATGTTTGCGATGAATGATACATCAAACACGGTTCAGATTATAGTTGCGTGTGCGATGAGGGGCATACGGTTGATCTATACGAACTGTTTGCGATGAGATAGAACAATAGAAACAGGCAGCCAGATCAAGGTGTGTGCGATATACGACATACAATTCACTCCGATGAACCGTTTGCGGTGAGTGAGGTGCACACAAATGATTCGACGTAATAAGATGTGTGTGATACCCGGTAAACAGGTCGGTAATAAGAATTGTGTGCGATCATTATAGACAGCCCATACGGTCTTTTTTGTGAATTGTGTGCTTGTCAGGGCACACAGTTCAACAAACCAACCTGTTGGCGATAATGTAAAAGATCTCTATTGAATACATATTACTAACCGTCTACGATGAGATTGACAGGATAAACAGAGATATATACAATCTGCTTAATTTAGTCCTTCTTCTTCTTCTTGTTCTTCTTGGATGGCCCCGCGACATCGTCTTGGCGAGGACGCTTCTTAGCGCTGACCGTTGGCTTTTCATCGCCGCTGCCATCGTCATCGTCGTTTCTGTCGTCGTACTCCTCCTCCTTTTTCGACCATTCCTCCTCCTCATCATCATCATCCTCTTCTTCATCCTCCGATGGCTCCTCGTTCGTCTGGTTGTTGTCTGACGAGTCCGGAGGCGGCGTCCCTTCCATGAACCGGATATAATCGAGGTCTGGCTCGACGCCGGACTCATGGAAGACGAGCGGGGTGATTTTGATGTTACCCTATCATTGGGCGCCAGACTGCTGGCCGAACTTCGTCCTCGCTATCGCTCGACATGGCATAATAGTGTGTGCCAGTGTGTAGCGTGGCCTGCCGAGGACGATGAAGATTGTGGACACTTAAGCGGGTTATGCAGAGAAGAGGAACTGCTAATTGAAGCGGGGATTGAAGCGGGGGTTGACGTATTATCTAACCTCTGATATATAATCAACCGCAATTATTTGCACCCAATCGCTCCAAATTCCCGGGGTTGCGCATGACTCCTATTGGCTATTTGGCTGGTTTCCTTTTTCAGAACAAATACATGGAACGAGTTTTGGGATTATGCACTGATACCGGTACAAACAGAGTAGGACAGTTGGCAAGCAATACATTGAGCTCTTCTTGTTGATAAAGCCAGTAATAATCAAACTAGAAAGGATAAGAAAAAAGACAAAGAAAAATATCTGCAGGAATCTTCGCATAACATCAATGGCATAGGACCTAGATGTGCATTACTTAGAGCACATCTAGATGTGCTTTAGCAATACTGTCAAACAAAACCCCTAATCATCATTGCAAACATTTCATAGAACATGGCTAATGCGACAACCACAACTACACATGCTAGTTCCTTCTTGTCTCTTGCTTTCATTTGTTGTCTGTGATTGATTCTTTCTTGCTTCATCGTACTGATTGTACATTCCAGATCAACAAGTTTCTTCTTCAGCTTTATGTTATCTTCTGCGAGCTTGGTGATAACACTCCGAGCCCTGCCATGCCATTCTTTTTCTAGCCAGTTAACAAAGGCACAATCCTCATATCCCTACCAATGTTAAATAGTATTCTGGATGAGCGGTGGCATTAACTGAAGTAAAATGATGAACTTAATTAGCACTAACCTCTAAGGGGCAACTGAGAAATCTCCTGCCAATGTCGAATACCTCCATGCATACACGTCGAGCGGGAGTGTGCCCGTGCACACAACCCAGCTTTTGGTACTTCTCGGTGGCGCAAAACTCGGAGTCGAAGTCATGTTGCGGGAGTCTAGAGTCATGCTCTGGATCTGGCGGCAGATCGCTTTCCTGGGGTGGGGGGGTCATTCAGGACGGATTCAACAAGGATCTATACTTTGGACATGCTAAAAAAGATTGGGATAGATTCGAACCTGACAGGATGATTCGGATCCGTAGTACACTTGCCTTCTGATGAGCTTAGGCAAGTGCTCGGCAGCGATACGAGCAGGAGTAGCCGCACCGGAACCATTAGCACCACTCGTCTGCATTCCCCCAATGTCAGCGCCACCCGAGGGAATTTGGAGGCTATGTAGGGATTTGGGTCAAATGGGGAAACTGTGGAGATAAGCTAACGGTCGGGAACTACTAATGGCACTATATATATGTTCTATATGGCACACTGTTTGTACATGTCATTTGTGTTGGGTATTACAATGTCACACATGATTTCTGCACCAAACCGTGTGAGAAGACAACATAGGTTAGACACGATCGTTGTTACATAACCGTATGTGATGTACTACCCTTTCTGAGTTACTACAGTATGTGTGAACAAAAATATGCAATCTGGATTGCGAATAGCACACGGTTCGTTGATGAAAGCCGTGTGCAGACCAAACCCCGCCACCCCGCCCATGATCTGATTCGTGCTTTCTGATTGGCCAGAACCCAAACCCCACGGATCGTATGTCTGCACCGTTGGATGCTCCCAGATCAAACGACAATCCTCATCCCTTTCAACATCACATGCTGTTCCGGTTGTAATTTTATTTTTATGCACAAAATGCACGTTAATCTCAAAAAATGTCTTAAATATAGCTAACGATACCTGAAATACGCCAGAAAATCAAACATGTGGTATAATGGTGATTGCGTACCGTGGAAATTTTTATGAGGCCAAATGATGAAGTCACCGACCAAAGGAGTTTGAATTGATACCTCTCCTTTTGGAAAACCATGATCCTTCATGTGAGATGCTTCGGTTAGGAAGGAGCGGTCATCAAAACTTGTGCCAAACTTTACCAATTTTTTTCCACGGGGTCGTGGGAGCACGCCATAGGCACACATCGATTTTGATGACGTCCGAACTCCATTTGAATTTTTTGTAATTAAAATACCAACTAGGCCTATGCCAGTGGCCGGACCTTGCGACCTAAATGTTTGAAACTTCGCCCTGCTTCTCGAACAAAAGGATGAAAACTC
The DNA here is from genome assembly GCF_003073215.2 of Triticum urartu. Taxonomy (NCBI): domain Eukaryota; kingdom Viridiplantae; phylum Streptophyta; class Magnoliopsida; order Poales; family Poaceae; genus Triticum; species Triticum urartu. Next base: position 259,717,622 of record NC_053025.1, on the reverse strand, counting down.
ACAAAGCGACGCACAGATGATCTATACACCTTTGCTAGGCTGATAGTAAGGGGGTATCATAGCTAGTATCATGCATGCCAACTATGCAATTTTGATGAGTTTTCATAGAATTAATTAAATGAAGAAAGAGAGGGTTAAGTATCATATCATGAAACCGTATCATAATAAATGTTATGCTACTATGTGTCATGCGTGACAATATAAATAAAGTACTACATATGATACTGGCAACTCTATGATACTATGCATTAGAGCAAGTAAGTACACAATAGAGTGACATAAGACTAGCGACAATGGGTAGTAACATAGAATGTTACTTGTCTATGTTACTACATCTATAGTGGGGAGTAACATATGTGTAGTAACATGCAACACTTCATTTATTAGGCTATAGACTCATCTTGCCTTGAGATGTGTGATGTTACTCAGACTAGCCACAATTGGTAGTAACATAGACTAGTAACATGCCCATGTGTTACTAGTCTATGTTACTACCTCTATAGTGGGGAGTAACATATATGTGTGGTAACATGCAACACTTCATTTATTAGGCTATAGACACATCTTGCCTCGATATGTACATGTGACGTTACTCATACTACTAGTAACTAGCTATGTTACTACTTTCCTCTCTTTCTTCATTTATTGCTTGCCACATCATCTACTTAATTTATCTAGATATGTGTGACGTTACTACCTATGTTACTCCCATTGTGGGTAGTCTCATAATATAGTAAGACTATACCCACAGTGGGAGTAACATAGGTAGTAACATCACACATATCCACTTTCCTCCATTTCTTCATTTATTGCTTGCCACATCATCTATTTTATCTAGATATGTGTGATGTTACTACCTATGTTACTCCCACTGTGGGTAGTCTGGCTATATGGAATAGAATAATATATATATGTGCTTATTAGTTGGAGGAAAGAGAAGAGAAGCGGGCTCTTGGTTAGTAGAGCCAGCTACAACATGAGACCTTAGACACTTTGTGAGGATGTAAGGTGGGCCAACTATTGATAAACTAGTACGTATATAAAACATATTATTGTACATGCCCGCTAAGAGGTTGGCTGTATATGACATGGCAACTTCTTATAGCCGACCCTTGGCTATACTATTAACCACGCATGCTCTTAGTGAGGTAGCTAGTATATCATAGACGAATAGGTAGTATCAGACTAGCCACAGTGGGAGTAACTTCAGTAGTAACACCGATTCCAACTCAGCAAACTTGCTTATGTGGCAATAAGTTAATCAGGAGAGAGATAGTTTCGGTAACTTAGCTAGTTACTGTAGCATTACATGCCCGAATGCAATATGAGTATGTAACCTAAGAAATGAAGCATTGCATGACACTACAACATATGTTACTACCCACTATGAAGGTAGTAACATATATAGTCTAGGGATATGTGTATGTTACTAGTGTACTACTCTCCATTCTGGCTAGTCTCATACTCCCTCGTTTCCAGTTTAGGCTCGTTGTAATGGTATTATCATAAGCGCTATCATGCATGCCAAGTAGACTTTTTGGATGATGTGGCACACAAGAGAGGATGTGGTATCATATCATGATACCGTGTCATATTAAATGTTGTACTACTACTTTGTGTGATGCATGATAGTTAGTAAGGCAACCTAAGATGTTAACTTATGATACTATGCATTACGGAAATAGTATCCTAGCTACACTATCATATATATGCATGCATGATACTACTAGTATATATATAATACTCCCCATTACAACCAGCCTTATAGGGCTCAATTCATAAATATGGTCATCTATGATATATACTCCCTCCGTAAACTAATATAAGAGCGTTTAGGTAACTATTTAGTTATATAAACGCTCTTATAATAGTTTATAGAGGGAGCTAGTACTACTCTATGATACTATATATGCACTATGAAGGTACGTACTTAGTGTCATACACTAGTATCATATGCATGATACTATATATATAGTATATGATACTCCCCACAATATAAGGCTGGCCATAGTGGCCGGCGATGTCATGCACTCGGAAATAGCAAGTATGCTGGTGTGGCAAAGAATTAAATATATATAAAGAGGTTTAGAGTTACATATAGTAGGTAGATACCGTATCATGTTAAATGCCATGCTAATTTGTGTCATGCATGGCAATAATATGATCTATATATGATACTATACTCTATGTATTATACTATGCGCTATAATTAATTAAAGGTAGAATGATACACTAGTATCATATGTACTGTATATTCATGATACTAGTATATGACACTCTCCACTATACTCATGATTTCATATCGTGGAAAAAAATGGAGGCGAAACGATGAACTCATGTTTCCATTCGAACAAAAATATGATGTTAGGTAATGTAAATGTTTTCAAAGAGCACACGGTTCACTCACGAAAGCCGTGTGTCCACTAAATCATGGCCGATGCACCCCCCACCCCTTTGCCACACACGCGATCTGAGTCGTGCGTTCTGATTGGCCAGAACCAAAACCCCACGGATCGTACGTCTGCACCATTGGATTCTCCTTGATCGAACCAAGATCCTCATCCCTTTCGAAAACACTGGTACATGTTTTCAAATAGCCCCTCCCCAAAAATTGTTGTCAAATATCACACGGTTCACACACGAAAGCCGTGTGCCTACCAAACCGTGGCCGATGCCCCCCTCGCTGTGCACTCGATCTGAGTCGTGCGTTCTGATTGGCCAGAACCCAAACCCCACGGATCGTACGTCTGCACCGTTGGATGCTCCCAAATCGAACGGCAATCCTCATCCCTTTCGACAAGAAATGCAGTCCGGCTAGGAATTGATTTATATGCCAACATGCACGGTAAATGCCAAAAAATGTCTTACATATAGCACACGAGACCTGAAATGCGCCAGCAAATCAAACCCGTGGTAAAATTGTGATTGGTTTACGTGCGAAAAATTAGTACGTCTTCATTTCAAACGAAATTATTCTGTTTGTGCACACGAGCGCTTAGAGGCAACCGTTTGCATCGGCCTTTCCATGCGCCCGACGATCGTGGATATTTTCACCCTTTTCACCTAGGCTGCCAACCCCCCCCACACACACACACCGTCCGCCCACATTTCACTCAACTAGTCAACCCAATCTCCCTCGCCAGCTCCCCCCTCCCTAGATCCACAGCAGAACCCTCTCCGGCGCTGCCGTGCTCAACCCGGCTGTGTGCCCGCTCTTCGGCGTCAAGCATACCTCCTCTCCCGTTCCCAACAGACGATGGCCCATGCCTCGCCATCTTCGTTTGCTCGCCAGCCACCCTTGAGCATATCGATGTAGTAACCCTCGCCTCTCCTGTGGTCTGGCCGGGTTGGAATTAAGAAGCATGTTAGTTACTGCTCTCCATCGCGGTGAGGCATATTTCCTCGCAATCTCTCTTCCAATTTCGTTCCGTATGTTCCCAAATTGGCTATAAATAATGGAGAGTGTATATATGTTCATTATCTACCTTCCTTACTACATATAAGCTATATTTGTTCCAATAAGTTACTGCCTATTTACAGACAAACTTAACAAATTACCCGTAAATTTTCTAAATTATTGCATGGCATGTTTAGAAAGCTTGATACCGAGTTGTTAGTTTTATGCTTATCCTCCTTTCCCGAGTTTCGCATGTGTTCTCTGTAGATGCCGAGTAGCAGCAAGAGTACTCATTCTGGCCATGTATCTTCCTGATTCGGACAACCCTAGGTATTCAGCAAATTGTGAGGGATCAAGTAGTATTGAACGGGATAGAACTACAACAATTACCCTTCTGGTCAGGACATGGAGGAACGCTCCAAGGAAGCCCACACACCAGCCTAAAGGTGCATATGAAGTAACCGAGTTCGATTTAAAGTCCCGGGCTCCAACTAAACCAAAGAAAGCATGCATGAGGTTTAGGAGTGTGTGTGTGTGTATTTGTTGGTAGGGCAAGACTCAACATTAATCTGCTGGGGTTTCGGAGGGCTGACACAGAAACACGGTGAAGGATAGTCCGGGAGCTGATGGATCACTTCAACGTTCTAGAGCAGTGGAGAATGCAGGTGGAACACGCTGCACTAAAGAAGGCTAGGGATGCTTGGAGAAACTGGAAGCACGTGTTGTACAAGAAGTACTTGAGTGAAGGCAAGGACCCAATCCCCGCATACCCCCAAATTACAAAGGCAGACTCGGCAGAATTCAAAAGGGTCAGGGCAACTCCAGAGTTTGCTGCGAAGAGTTTCAAGCAATCGGAACTTCAGAAGTAGGCCATACACCCCCACCATACGGGTGTGGCAGGATACTACGGCATGAAACTGATATGGGAACAGGAGAACAAAGAAGCAATAGCGGTGGGTGGGACTCCGGCCTTTAGTGAAATCAAGGGCGAATGCGCCAGAGACTACTTGAGGGCACGTGCAAAGAGGCGTGATGACGGAACTTATTACTTTGAAAACGCACATGACGCCAAACTGTATGAAGTGATGGTAGAGGCTTCCAAGATCCCTGAAAGGTTCTACAGGAACTCAGGGCCATGTGACATTCTGTCCATTGCTCTGGACACAAAAGAGCCCCCTGGCCGTGCAAGAGGTATAGGTGTTAATGTCCCACACAAGAGGGCTTTCACACTCAGCAAAGAAGAGAGGCTCATCATGAAAAAAGCAAGCAGTGAAATGAAGTAGAATGGATTGTTTGAAAAGATGAAGAAGGAGATTTATCCAGCTGTTCGAAAGGATGTTGAGGAGTCAGTGATGATGCAGAAGACTCTAACACTGACAGATAGCCAATAGATGGGAGGGAGGCGGGCATGTATGCTACTGCTTATTGCGCGGCAACACTGCACAAGAGTAGGTGTGCATCAGCTGACCCCGGCGACACTGAGACTACAGCTGCTCGTGATGACGCTATATCTGATCTATCTGGAATGAAAGATAGACTGAAGGGCGTACTTACACATTATGAAGGTACATTAAAATGTGCAACAACTTGGGTTTGCCCACCCTTCTTGGAAGATGGCCTCTTCTTGGACAATGTGCCATTGAAGTCGGGCTGTGTGAAGTGCTACGTGACTGAAGTAAAGCCTGGATTCAATGAATTTGCCCTGAAGAATGTCCTAGGAGACTTCAATGAGCAAAGGACCTTGGGAGAAACACTATTACATCACATCCAGTGGCCACGAAAGGAAATACAGTTCATCGATGAGATTCCTGAAGCCCCGCCAAAAGCAACCACCGTCGCCCCAAAACCGAGGACGCTCTCCTTGACACAACAGCTCTCGCAGGCTGATGCATCAACCTATGATCTGTCGGCCCGACTTTGTGGCATACATGCCATGTCATCCTCCGCCCCGAAGCAGCCAGTGGCAAGGCCTACAACTTCTGATGATGCACCACCGGTTCAGATGCTGGCCGCTGAAGCAGCGGAGGGAGACCCAGCTGGAGCACATGCTCAGTAGAACAACCTGGTGGAACAGACTGCTAAGCAGTCTGATGCTTCGAAACCGCCTGCTAAGAAGTTTGTAGGTCCAGAACCGACTGATCATCAGTCTGTCGGTCTACAGGCGCGTGATCAGCATACCAATGCGTCAGTTATTCCTACTCAGCAAACCAACGCTTTGGCACGGCCTCCTTAGCACACCAACAAGTTGGCACCACCTGCGGAGAAACCCGACATAGCTTCAACGCATGGTTAGCAGTCTGATGCCTCTGCTCCTATAGCCCAGCAATCCGTCACAGTAGCACTGCTAGCTCAGCGGTCTGGCATAGATAAACCGTCTGCTAAGAAGTCCGTCCAAGCTTCACCGTCTGCTCAGCAGTGTACCTTGCAGGCAACCAGACGTTCTGCCAGAAATGCTTCCAGTAGCAAGAAGGAAGTGGCCAAAAAGGCTACAACCATGACCATGAGGAAGTGTAGTGGGAGAGTGACGAGGAAAGAGAACGATGGCCTCTTACTGAAAGCACTCATCGCACAGAACCAAATTAACAGCAGCTTGTTCGGATCGGGGAGTAATATTATTTCTGACGCCATGGATGACGAAGAAGTAGAATTGTTGCTTGCTAAAAGGAAAGCAAACGTACTTGAAGCACGCAATTACGTCCATGGTCAACCATTTCTTGTTGGCGAATACTTTGATGAGTGCAGCTCCAGTTGCCGCAAGTTACATGAATATTGCATGGATCAAATGTCAGCAGGTTATCATGCTTTGCTAGTCCACTACAATAGAGATCATTTCTGACACGATGCTGGTTCCATAAATGTGAGTTTCGAGGACTTACATCTCTTCTTCAACTTCAACGTGCTCGATGCCACTCTTGTTAGATGCCTGATTTTGTAAGTACTTAACAAACTCTGATCAACTTCTCCGTACAATGTTGTAAATGATAAACAACTAACTGCATTTTATTCCTCTCATGGGATTAAACGCGTGGAGAAGAATAAGGGAGAGTGTGTATTTCATAGAACCTGCATTAGAAAATGGCACAACATTAGATGGTAAGGACCGACGGGAATGGGCCCTTAACACGGTCCTCCGTATCTTTGAAAACACGTCCCATCCACAATCATTTCTCTGGCCATATCATGAGCGATAAGTCAAGTAAACAACCACGCATACACTGATTGTCTTTCAGATTTCAGCATCATTCGTAAGTTCATGTCTTTCTTAATATGTAGCAATCACTGGATATTGGTATTCATTGTTCCAAACAAGAATACAGTTTACTACATCGATTCTCTCAGAGAGTCAACAAATGCTCAGGATCTGACGCATGTTCAGCAATTGGATCGGTATTGAATTCCATGATGTTAAAATTAATTTGCATTCATATATGGTTCAACAATTGATGTTGTCAAAATTCATCATCATTTTGCAGTGTGCTCTCATTGTGGAAAACTAAACCAGGGAACCAGTTTAAGACGGAACAACCCGTGCAACATGAGATCATTTCTCCGGTAACACACCGAAATCCGTTATTTTCGGAAAATTTATCCAACAGTGTGCAAATACCTTTCCTTACGCTAGTCAAATGTTCAAGCTTCCAAATAATCCTCTTTCTATTTTGTCCAAAGAAAAAATAATACAACTAACACTGGTTAGGTTGTTCCTAACAGGACAAATACATGACTAATTTTGTACAAAAAAATTCAGTGTCCTCAGCAAGAAGCAGGGACCAACCTTTGTGGATACTATGTTACAGATACATGATCTCCATCTACAAATCTGCTAATAGTTGTGACGATCCTCGCGAATTAGTACCAGTAAGTCTATCTTAATTAATATCTACTAATCCACTCATATGGAACATTCTGATCTTAAAATACTGCAGGTCATCTTAGAACCGAGGACCCCTGAACCACTCCCGGCTGGTGAATTGCTGATGGTTCGGAGATTTATCAGCGACTTCTTCCTGGATCACTACATCAATCCCACTGGTGATAATGAAGATTTCAGCATGCCTTCTCCTAAAACATTGAGTAAGAGTTAGCCGCTAAACATATAACGCATGGATCCATTGTTTTCCATCTGATGGGGTCTTCATATTTCGTACACTACGATTAATTATGTAATGCATATATGTGTGGACAAATCATTGGAATTTAGCTACCATATATTCAATTGCAATTGTTGTGAAATCTGATGAATGTTCTTCCTCTGGACACTATTTGTTCAATTGAATACTGTGGTGAATTTGGTTTTTGCATGCTAATTCAAAATGGGATATTTTTGTTTATTTGTTCAATTGAATATTATGGCAAATTTGATTTTTGCGTGCCGATTCAAAATGGGATATTTTTGTTTTAACCTGGCAATTGCTCCGCACACGGTTCAACTAAATGAGTGTGTGCGATCCACATCGGATAGCATATGTCAATCGTAGCGGAACCGTCGGTGATACATAGCAGATTGCAAACGATTCGCAACGCTACTACGTGTGCATAGGTTCTCTGGAACCGTTTGTCATATCGCGTTATCGCACATGAGAACTGGGAGAAAACCATGCCCAATGCAAAATACAATCCTAGTTGTATTTTTTTCATGAAACGTGTGGGATCCCACACGAAAAGCACATGTCACTCTTGCGGCAACCGTCGGTGATACCTAACAAATCACAAATGGTCTGCAACACTTGTATGTGTGCGAAGGGGCTTCTGAACCATTTGTGATAGAACATTATCGCAGACGGTAATTGTTGGAAAACATGTGCGACAGAGTCTAGCATGGCAGACAGGTTACGCAGAAAACTCGGGTGCGATAGGGCACAAATCGCACACAGTTCATATGTTGGCCTGTGTGCCTTACATACTGTTTCTCAAACGGTTTGTTACGACAGACCGTATGGTTTCACTGCATCATTAGAAATGCTTAATCACCGATACCACATGTGCGAAATAATTTAGTGTGTGCTGCATCGCACACGATTACATTTTGGAAGGCCTCTGGATCACTGTTCCATATCCCCGACGGTTTCTGGGTCGTGTGGGAAGGACCCCCTATCGCACACACTCACTTGGCGACTGTTCCAAAGGCCGTTGCAGAAAGGGGTTAAAAACTGTTTGTTTAGGACCGACACGCACCAGTGTGTGTTTGATATTTTGATGATATGTATGTTGTGATTCCCTTAGTGGTGTCATGTGAACGTCGACTACATGGCTCTTCACCATACTTGGGCTGAAGGGAATGCATTGTGGAGTAGTTATTAGATGATGGGTTGGTAGAGTGATAGAAGCTTAAACCCTAGTTTATGCGCTACTTCATAAGGGACTGATTTGGATCCAAAAGTTTAATGCTATGGTTACATTTTGTCCTAATACTTTTCCCTTAGTTTGTAACATCCCAATTTTCAATTTGCATTTTAATCACTAAGTCATCAAATGCATCCTGATTTGTGCATTTTGAATTTGGTTTATTTCAAAATTTTGATCCTAGAGACCTTAAGCAACTCAAGGACCATTTGAGAGAGAGTTGGAGGTTTTCACAAAAATCCATTTTTCAATTTTTCAAAATTGGAAAATTGGATCAAAGTGATTTTTATTTGAAATTATTTTTCCAATTATTTCAAAATAAATAAATAATGAGAGAAGATAATATGACTTACTAAAAAACAACTAAGAAATAATGGAAATTTAATTTTGAATAAAATATATTATATTCAAATTTTATTTGGAATTTTATTTGGTTAAATTAGGGGAAAATGTGCATTTTCAAAAATTGCATTTAGCTAGAAAAATGTTTACTTTGTCCTAAATATTAGGAGAGGACGGTGGAAATTATTTCTGGAATTTTAGAATTTTTTTTGTTATTTTATTTGCATTTTTTTTCTTTCCTCGCGGTGAAAGTATTAAAAAAATCTTCTGGACCGAACTAGGCCAAAGGGCCAGCCGGCCCAGCGCCTCGCCCGTGACCGACTCCGGCTGGGAGTCCGGCCGCCGCACGCCCCTCCGCCGCGGAGTCCGGCTCGGACCTGCTCCGCCGCCGCCTGGCGCCCTGCCCAAGCCACCGCCCGACCCCGCCTTTAAAAGGCAAGACCCCGCCCCCTCCTCCTCACGCCACGAGCGCCTGCCGCATCGCCACCGCCTGCCGCAAGCCGCCTCGCCTGCTAGTCGCCGCCGAGCCTGCCTCGCCGGGCTGTTGCCTAGCCACCCCGCCCCGCAGCCGCCGTCGCTCACGCTTCCTCGTGCCGGAGCCGAGTCGCCGCCGGAGCCCGATCCTCCGCCGCCGGTTTCTCTCGCCGAACCGGTATGACCGCTGAATAAACCCGCCCCGGTTTTTATAGTTTCAATTTTTCTTTTTAGAGCGGTTTATTCTATTAGAGTAGTCTAATCAGCGAACATTTGTTCTTTTAGATCTGTTAGTGAACATTTTCGTTCATTAGTTTCTGTTAGCGAATGTTTGTTTGTGAGATTTTTCTTTTTAGTTTTATTTTCAGCCAGGGACCTATCCGCGATTAGTTTTCTTACAGATTAGTCCCTGAAATTTAAACCCTCACAACTTTTTGCTCATTTATCCAAATCCAACGAAACCAACGCCAAATTCTTCATTATGTTCCCCTCTGTTCATATAACCAACTTAAACATGCTTTTGAAAAATTAAAATTTGGTTTCAAGCATATTTGATTTTGAACTTCTTTTGATCGTAGTTTGAGTTTTGTAGCTCCAATTCGACTGATCTTTTTGCAAATCGAAGCTTTTGACTTGAACTTTCTGTTTAGATATTTTTTTCTCTGGTTTTACCCTTGCATATTATGCTTGAGTTCTTATGTATTCTATTGTTTGTTTACGACAGAGTTCCTGCAGTGCGAAGCTTGCTACTTTGAATCTCTAGGGTTTTCCGATCGTCAGCAAGACATGTAACACTTTGATCATATCCCTTTATTACCCAGTTTTTATGCATTAGTCTCAACCCTCAAACATTGCATGAGTAGGATTGGTAACATTTGGGTGTGGTTAAGTAGTTGATGAGGTAGGAGCCTATTGTCTTTTATCAACCCTGGGTATTATACGTTATGCTCATATTGCTATGCTCGTAGACGTGGTTTGGGTATGTGAGATTCATGAAAGCTGGGAGAGTAATATTATCTAAGGGAAACTTAAGGTGGCTACTTTAATACACATCTAGGTGGTATGGTTGTGGGAACCTCGGGAATCCAATGTTGTCCTAGGAGATCCCAGGGTACCCGTGTGATCATCCTATGGAATGCCACCTAGGCTCAAAGGGATCATAAGATTGTTCATGCTAGAAACTTCCGTGTGTAGCCACATGCCATTATGGGCTTTGGCATTATTGAGTAAGTTGTGGGAATCCTTTCCATGATGGGCTAGCAGATGTAGGGGAATTGTAGGTGTACCGGCCTATCTATCGGTTAAGGGGACCTCCTCGAAAAGACTATGTCTCAATCATCCGTTTCTCAAACATCATGTAGTGTAAGAAATCCAACCGAGGAGATCGAGTCTTGTGGGGAAAAGTGCGCAAACCTCTGCAGAGTGTACAAACTAATCATGATTAGCAATGTCCCTGGTTATGGACATCTTGAGTATCTGGTACTTGAATTATTGATTTGATCTCACCACTTACTTAATGAATTTGTTGGGTTAATAATATTCTTTTGGGATTGAGTTGGGGTACCTTCTCATTAATGACATAAACTTGGTAGATATAAAATATATTCCTTTTGTTGTAGGGAAAAATTGGCTTTATGCAAAGTCTTAAACCTAGAGCCTCCACCAGCCATATATGCATGTAGTGATAGCTGTTATTTGTTCTTTGCTCTATAGTGTTGTCTTGCTAGCTAATAAGACTCCAACGTATCTATAATTTTTGATTGTTCCATGCTGTTTTATTATCAATCTAGGATGTTTTATAATCATTTTATAGTAATTTTATATCATTTTTGGTACTAACCTATTGACATACTGCCAAGTGCCAGTTGCTATTTTTTCCATGTTTTTTACATCGCAGAATATCAATATCAAAGAGAGTCCAAATGCCACGAAACTTTATGGAGATTTTTTATGGGCCAGAAGGAAGGCAATGGGCCCTGGTTGCACCTGGGGGTTCCCGAGGGGGCCACAACCGACCAGGGCGCGCCAGGAAGCCCTGGCGCGCCCTGGTGGGTTGTACCCACCTCGGGTACCCCCCGGACTGCCTCTTTGCTCTATAAATACCCCAAAAATACCAAAAAACCCTAGGGGAGTCAACAAAATATTCATCCAGCCGCCGCAGAGTCCAGAATCACCAGATCCAATCTAGACACCATCACGGAGGGGTTCACCACTTCCATTGATGCCTCTCCGATGATGCATGAGTAGTTCTTTGTAGACCTTCGGGTCCGTAGTTAGTAGCTAGATGGCTTCATCTCTCTCTCTTGATCCTCAATACAATGGTCTCTTGGAGAGCCATATGATGTAACTCTTTTTGCAGTGTGTTTGTTGGGATCGATGAACTGAAAGTTTATGATCAGATATATGTTTTTATATCCATGAAAGTATTTGAGTTTCTTTGATATCTTTTATGCATGATCTCTTATAGCCTCATATTTCTTCTCTGATATTTGGGTTTTGTCTGGCCAACTTGATCTATTTATCTTGCAATGGGAAGAGGTGTCCAGTAGTGGGTTCGATCTTACGGTGCTTGATCCCAATGACAGAAAGGGCATTGACACGTATGTATCCTTCCTACTAAGGATAAAAAGACAAGATCTATATATACTGCCATATAGATAAACGGATCTTGTCTACATCATGTCATCATTCTTATTGCATTACTCCATTTTCCATGAACTTAATACACTAGATGCATGCTGGATAGCGGTCGATGTGTTGAGTAAGAATAGTAGATGCAGGCAGGAGTCGGTCTACTAATCTTGGATGTGATGCCTATGTAATGATCATTGCCTGGATATCGTCATAATTATTTTAAGTTCTATCAATTGCCCAACAGTTATTTGTTTACCCACCGTTTGCTATTTTTCTCGAGAGAAGCCACTAGTGAAACCTACGGCCCCCGGGTTTTCTTTCTCTTATATTTGCCTTGCGATCTACTTTTCCTTTGCATTTTTATTCAGATCTATTAAACCAAAAATCCAAAAATACCTTGCTACAATTTATTTTATTTGCTGTTCGATCTATCTATCTACCACAATTTACCTCACGTCCACTTGCCTATCTTGAGGCGCCGTACCCCGGAAGGGATTGACAACCCCTTTAACACATAGGGTTGTGAGGTGTTGTTATTTGTGTGGAGGTGCTGCTTACGTTGTGTTGCTTGGTTCTCCTACTGGTTTGATACCTTGGTTTCATAATTGAGGGAAATAACTACCATCATTGTGCTACATCATCCCTCTCTCTCTAGGGAAATACCTACGTAGTTCCAGCTACCATCTAGGAGAATTTCTAGCGCCGTTGTCGGGGAGGATCTTCAACATAACCAGGTTCCCAATCACAAATCTCATCTCCTTGCAATTTACATTATTTGCCATTTGCCACTCGTTTTCCTCCCCCCACTTCACAAAAATTTGCTGTTTTATTTGCCTTCTTTTCTGTTCGACTTTTTCTCGTCAGATCTTTTGTTTGCTTGTGTTGCCATGTGCCTTCTATATGCTTGCATCTTCGCTTGCTAAAAATATATTGATATGGATCACCATCCACTTTCTAATATCTTCAAAATATCCAATCATGTTGAACCAATTTCTAGTGAGTTGAGTGCACTAGATTATCTTTATGGAGTTCTGCTTGAGATTCGTGAATATGAAAATTGTGATGAACAACTTAATGAAGTGATTCATGATAACTCCTTGAATGAAAAGCATGATTGCAATGATTTTACTATAAATTATATTAATGTCAATTGTGCTAATAATATGCAAAACCCCAATCTTGGGGATGCTAATTTTGCTATGTCTACTACTTTTTGCAACGATCAAGATTGGGGTGATTCTTCTTATAATCTTGAAAATTTATTTAAGCCTCATGATGAATATGTTTGCTATAATATTGAAAATTGGTTTGGAAGAGTGTCAACATTAGATAAAAATAATCCCACATATTTGGAGAGTTTTGAATCTTATGAAATTTTTAATAAAAGTGGGCTTGGGGTGGTCATGACTTTAGTTCATGTTAATCCCACAATCATGGAAGATCATAAAACTTTTATGCATGTGGATCATGAAGAGAAAATTTTATATGATAGCTATATTTTTGAATTTGATTATGATCCTACATATAATTATTATGAGAGAGGAAAATATGGTTGTAGAAATTTTCATGTTACTAGATTGCCTCTCGTTATGATGAGATTGTCAATGTTTCATTTCTCTCCTATGCATATACTAGTTATTTCTTGTCTTGATAATTTTTTGACTATAAAATTCCTATGCATAGGAAGTATGTTAGACTTAAATGTGTTTGTCACATGTTTTATGATGCTCTCTTTGTGTTTCAATTATTATCTTTCATGTGAGCATCAATAAAATCTTATGCCTAGCTAAGGGGGTAAAACTATAGCGCTTGTTGGGAGGCAACCCAACGGATAAAATTTATTTTTGCTTTTTGCTTCCTGTTTTTGAGTGTTAAGCACAATTATGCTACTGTTATGATTGTGTTTTTTTGTGTTTTAATTAGTGTTTGTGCCAAGTAAAGCCTTTAGTATCTTCTTGGGCAATAGTTGTTTGATTTTGCTGAAAAAACAGAAAGTTTTACGCTCATGAAATTAATTTTCATTCTTTACTAGAGAGTGATAAGATACACATTCCACTTGCAGTAAATCAATATACAAATTTCTCAGGTCGTCCTAATTTTTCAAAGTTTTTTATATTACAGAAGTATTCGAAATAGTCAGATTGCTACATACTGTTCTGTTTTGACTGATTCTGTTTTCTTTGTGTTGTGTGCTTATTTTGATGGCTCTATGGTTTTATTTGATGAGTTTTTTCCATAGAAAAGTTGGAATACAGTAGATATAATACAAAAACAAAATATGAACTAGTTTTATACAGCATTTATAGTAGTGGTTTATTATTCTTATACTAACGGATCTCACGAAGGCTTTGTTGAGTTTTGTGTGATTGAAGTTTTCAAGTTTTTGGTTATCTTACAATGGATGAAGGAAGGATGTAAGAGCCTATGCATGGGTATGCCCCGACATCCCAAGCTATTATCCAAGAATGAGCAACCAACTAACAACTATCGGTATTTTACTCGAGACTATATTTTTATTCGTCACATGATATGTGTTTTGCTTGAAGCGTCTTGGTATGATATGTGTATTTGCTTGTTTTATTTTGTGTTTTAAGTCATCAATCCTTGCTGGACACACCTTTTTGAGAGAGCCAAAATTATTTCATGACTTGTTAGAATTGCTCTCTTTGCTTTACTTAAATCTTTCATGAGCTAGGACTTGCTCTAGTGCTTCACTTATATCTTTTTGAGCACGGTGTGCTTTGTTTTTTTTGAAGAAATGCTCTCTTGCTTCACTTAGATTTGTTCGAGAGTTATTAAAATTTTGAAGAAATTCTCTCTTGCTTCACTTAAATTATTTTGAGAGAAATAAAATTTGTTATGCTCATGATCTTCACTTATATTTGTTTGAGCTTATGAAAAGCAACACATGGAAATTACTGCCAAAGTGATAGATATCCAAGAAGGATAAAGTAAAAAATGTCATGAAGATCATTAGACAAAATAAACTTGATTCTTAGTAATAGTTTTGAGATATGATGATGTGATATGTGAGTTATGTTGATGAGTAATTATGCTTTAGTAAGAATATTGGTGTTAAGGTTTGTGATTCCCTATGCATGCACGAAAGTCAATAATCATGTAATGAAAATTATATCCTACTTGTGGTGCATTATTTGGTGTTAATTATGCTTAATGCTTGCCTATGAGATTATTGGTTCCTTGGTTGGTCGCTTCCCAATCTTTTGCTAGCCTTCATTTTGCACTAAGTATGACCTCTACTTGTGCATCCAAAATCCTTTAAACCAGTTTTGCCACATGACTCCGCTATATCTACCTATATGCGGTATTGTTTTGCCGTTCTAAGCAAATTTGCATGTGCCATCTCTAATTTTCAAAATAAACTTCTCTTTTGTGTGTTTGTTTCGCTCACGGACAGGTGAGGGGTGGCTAATATTTTCCATGCTAGATGTGTTATTCTCAAGATGAGTGTTTATTCACTTGTCATTGGACGAGAGTAAGGCAAAGGTATTATGGATGCCCAGTCCCGAAATGCAAAAAGAAATGAATTTACTTTACGTTATCAAATAATAAATTCCTTGAAAAGTGTTGGTATGGAGGGCACCCGTGGATGCGGTTAGCCAAGGAAAGTGAAAGTTATGGTGGAATAAGGAATAAACTTTATTTCCTGTTTGGGAACCGCCTATGATATATCTATGAATGGAAAGTATTGTGAACTCTAAGTTGTTTTTGTTGGTTGGATGGATACACCTCCCAAAATATTTTTATTCTAATTTTTCGCTTTGAGCTCTAGCACCTCTACAAATCCATACTTCCCTCTGCGAAGGGCCTATCTATTACTTTATGCAATTTTTATTTTTGAAATTTGAGTCTCCATCTTCTCTCATAAAAGCACCAACTAGGAGGCAATATGATCGTGCTCAAGTATTGGGTGTAGTTAATATCCGAGTGTGTTTCATGAATGGATCAATGTTTGAGCATGATTGGCTAGGGATAACTTATTTTAACATTGAAATTTTGAAAGACATGGTTGCTTGTTGATATGCTTAACTATCTAAATTATTATGTCAAACTAGACTATTTCTTTGAATCACATAAAAGTCCAAATGTCCATGCTATAAAGAAAAGAATATGATATGACTTCATGAATAGCACTCCACATCAAAAAATTTGTTTTTATCACTTACCTACTCGAGGACGAGTAGGAGTTAAGCTTGGGGATGCTGATACATCTCCAACGTATCTATAATTTTTGATTGTTCCATGATGTTTTATTATCAATCTTGGATGTTCTACAATCATTTTGTAGTCATTTTATATAATTTTTTGCTACTAACCTATTGACATAGTGCCAAGTGCCAGTTGCTATTTTTTCCATGTTTTTTACATCGCAGAAAATCAATATCAAACGGAGTCCAAATGCCACAAAACTTTACGAAGATTTTTATGGGCCAGAACGAAGGCAATGGGCCCTGGTTGCACCTGGGGGTGCCCCGAGGGGGGCACCACCCACCAGGGCGCGCTAGGAGGCCCTGGCGCGCCCTGGTGGGTTGTGCCCACGTCGGGTGCTCCCTGGACCACCTCTTTCCTCTATAAATACCCCAAAAATACCAGAAGCCTAGGGGAGTCGACGAAATATTCATCCAGCCGCCGCAGAGTCTAGAATCACCAGATGCAATCTAGACACCATCACGGAGGGGGTTCACCACTTCCATTAGTGCCTCTCTGATGATGCATGAGTAGTTATTAGTAGACCTTTGGGTCCGTAGTTAGTAGCTAGATGGCTTCATCTCTCACTCTTGATCCTCAATACAATGGTATGTTGGAGATCCATATGATGTAACTCTTTTTGTGGTGTGTTTGTTGGGATCGATGAACTTTGAGTTTATGATCAGATGTATGTTTTTATATCCATGAAAGTATTTGAGTTCTTTAATCTCTTTTATGAATGATCTCTTATAGCCTTGTATTTCTTCTCCAATATTTGGTTCTTGTCTGGCCAACTTGATCTATTTATCTTGTAATGGGAAGAGGTGCCCGGTAGTGGGTTTGATCTTACGGTGCTTGATCCCAGTGACAAAAATGGAACCGACACGTATGTATCATTGCTACTAAGGATAAAAAGACGAGATCTATATCTACCGCCATATAGATAAACGGATCTTGTCTACATCATGTAATCGTTCTTATTGCATTACTCCATTTTTCCATGAACTTATACACTAGATGCATGCTGGATAGCTGTCGATGTGTGGAGTAATAGTATTAGATTCAGGCAATAGTCGGTCTACTAATCTTGGACGTGATGCCTATGTAATGATCATTGCCTGGATATCGTCATAATTATTTGAAGTTCTATCAATTGCCCAACAGTAATTTGTTTACCCACTGTTTGCTATTTTTCTCAAGAGAAGCCACTAGTGAAACCTACAACCCCTGAGTCTTCTTTCTCTTATATTTGCCTTGCGATCTACAATTCCTTCCCATTTTTATTCAGATCTATTAAATGAAAAATCCAAAAGTACCTTGCTGCAATTTTTTTTATTTGGCGTTCGATCTATCAATCTACTACAATTTACCTCACGTCCGCTTGCCTATCTTGAGGCGTCATACCCCGAAAGGGATTGACAACCCCTTTAACACGTCGGGTTGTGAGGTGTTGTTATTTGTGTGTAGGTGCTACTTAATTTGTGTTGCTTGGTTCTCCTACTGGTTCGATACCTTGGTTTCATAACTGAGGGAAATACCTACCATCGATGTACTACATCATCCCTCCCTCTCCAAGGAAATACCGATGTAGGTCCAGCTACCATCACCAGCATGTTCCATGTGCTGACCTACACGGCTGCAATGTATCATGTTGCAGAATTTTCAGACGAAGAGTAAGGTGCGATAGGTCGTTGCCATGCACTCAGTTTTGCCATGGAGTTGGATGGACTCATTTATCTTCGATGCTTCCGCAGTTATCTTATTTAGATGGCCTTCAGCCATATTATTGTAATAGGTTCTATCTTGAGACATTCGATGTAATAACTGTGTGATTGAACTCTGCTATAATTCCTTGAGTACTATGAGTGTCAGCAATACCGATCCAGGGATGACACTTAAGCATAGAGACTTCGGTCCATTGGGATCGGGTCGCTACAAGATGTTATCAGAGCACACGCTGACTGTATGATGCGACCACTAGGAAAAGCCACATGATACTCTCCTCTACTTATTTCTAACTCTTCTCCATTTCTACTCTATAGATGGCGGACCCAAGGAACAAGTTCACTCAACTAGATGACGGCACCCCTTTAGGACGACACTTGAAGGAAGTCACTAGGTACCTGAACATTGGCATACCAAGCTTCACTGGAACCTTCACCGCCAGATTACCAAAATAGGAGTGTTGGATGATTCAAGTTCGTGTTCCAGGAAGGACTTTTACACCAGTTACCGAGCCCATCAAGTTTTCCTTTGATGCACCAACCTAGAGTTTGGGAAAGAGCATGGCCGCCCACATCGCCATTGGACACATAGGCAAGGTGTACAACAAGGATCTTAAAGACACCACCTACCAGATATGTGGAGGCCGAGATGAGAAATGGGAGATGATTCGCACCAGGAAGGATAAATCTATTGAAGCCTACATACATGAGTTGAATCAGCACATTTGTCTTTATGAGAACCAGATGTGCGCCAACATGATAGACACGAAGAAGGTGATGATCCGGAATATGGAGCTATAAGAGGAACTGAAGGCTACACGTGATGGTTATGAAGAAGAAATTGCGGTACTACTGGAGAAGAATGAAGAACTGAAGAGGAAACTAGGAATATTCATGGGGGATCCTGAACCTGGAGTGGACATTCGTTTAGAAGTCTACATCATACTAGATGACACAGACTCCGACCCCGACAACGATGATGATTATGAAGACGAAGATGGAGCAGATATTATGGAGTCTCCCACCGATCAAAATTTCTAGTCGACCACCATATTACCATTAGAGTTCTTCCATGTATATAGTAATCATTCACGAGATTTTGTAACGGTAGCTTAGATCGATTGTATGAATTGAGTGGTATGGAATGAATTTGTTTGTCACATGTGCATATGGGTATTGAACTATCTCTTTAGACCTCACTCTATTCTATTCTCACACATCTAAACCCATCAGATGCCTCCGAGACGTGACCACGCATTCGCCTTCCCACCGGAGCTCACCCAATTGATCGAATAACATAATGCCTTGATGCAGTTGCTAGTCCAGAACCAAGGCAACAACAATAACAACCACCCACTGCCACCACCCCCAGTTGACAACTTAGCCCATTTCCTAAGGTTGAACCCGCCGGTGTTCTCTAGTAGAACCGAGCCGATTGTTGCTGATGACTGGCTCCGCAAGATTGGAAGGGAGCTGACCACCGCAGGTTGCACAGATGCTGAGAAGGTGCGCTTTGCCGCACATCAACTGGATGGACCCGCAGCCTCATGGTGGGAGAATTACACTGCCACTTTCCCCGTGGCCACTGTGACTTGGGATCAGTTTCAACAAGCCTTCCACACTACACACGTCTCAGCTGGAGCCATGAGTATGGAGAAGCGTGAGTTCTGCAACTTACGCCAGGGAAATCGTACTGTGTCGCGTTACGTGTATGAGTTCAGCAAGTTAGCACACTACGCCCCATATGATGTGGCTACAGATGCCGCGAAGCAGGAGAAGTTTCTTAAGGAGCTGAAAGATGAGCTGAGTATGTAGTTGATGGTGGAAACATTTACCAACTATCAGGAGCTGGTAGACAGGGCCCTCATGATTGAAGGCAAGCAGCATTAGATAGAGGGCCGCAAACTAAAGTATGGACAGGGGAAGTACACCTCTGGAGCTCAGCAGAAGCCACTTTTAACCCCGTACTCGGGAGGATACACCCATCATAACCATAGGGGACATTCTCACAATGGAGGAAGTTCACATAACCAAGTGGCCCCAAGAATGGAAATGGGAATAGATGTAACAGCAGTCAGAGCCGTTCCAACCCCGCGACACCCGCTAAGAAGGATCTGAGTCACGTTACTTGTTTCAAGTGCGGGAAGATAGGACATTACGCCAATGATTGTTCTGAGGCAAAGAATGGTAATGGCAATGGAAGCTCTGGAAAGAAACCAAATCCTTTCACCAGAGGCCAGGTGAATCATGTCAACGCGGAGGAAGTTGAAGCGCAGCCTGACGCAGTTCTTGGTAAGTTTTTGATTAACTCACTTACAACTATTGTCCTTTTTGACACTGGTGCATCACATTCATACATACCAAGGGGATTTGTGGATAAGTTTAAGTTGCCCACCGTAGCCCTTAAGACACCTATGTTAGTAAGCTCACCAGGAGCAGAGTATATGGCTAGCCGAGGATGTTTTCAGTTGCCATTGACCATAGGTAGGCATGTTTTCCCCTCCGACCTCATTATTTTGGAATCACAAGGATTGGATGTGATACTAGGCATGGATTGGCTATCGATGTATGGAGGAAATATCGATTGTGCTAGTAAGTTAATTCTTCTCACCACCCAGAAGGAAAAAGGATCAAGTATGTGTCTAGGCATGCGCCAAGGAGGACTCAAGTAAATTCACTCTCGGGAGTTGTACAGGAGGAAGTGCCCCTTGTGAAGGATTATCCAGATGTATTCCCGGAGGAATTACCATGCATGCCACCAAATCGAGACATAGAGTTTTTGATCGAGTTGTTGCCAGGCACTGGACCAATATCGAAGAGACCGTATCGGATGCCCGCAAATGATCTAGTGGAAATTAAGAAGCAGATTAAGGAGTTATTGGAGAAAGGTTATATTCGACCAAGTTCATCACCATGGGGAGCCCAGTGCTCTTAGTGGAGAAGAAGGATGGATCTTTGAGAATGGTTGTTGATTATTGTGCTTTGAATGAGGTGACGGTCAAGAACAAATACCCTCTTCGGATGATCAATGATTTGTTTGACCAGTTGCAGGGACCTAAAGTATTCTCCAAGATCGAACTTTGATCAGGATACCACCAGCTAAAGATCCGAGAACAGGATATACCTAAGACAGCCTTTACCACAAGGTATGGACTATATGAGTACACGGTCATGTCTTTTGGTTTGACTAACGCACCTGCCTACTTTATGAGTATGATGAATAAGATGTGCATGGTGTTCTTGGATAAGTTTGTTGTGGTGTTCATTGATGATATATTGGTGTACTCGAAGAATGAAGAAGAACACAAGAAACATTTGCGCTTGGTTCTCGAGAAGCTCAGGGAACATCAGTTATATGCCAAGTTAAACAATTATGAGTTCTGGTTGAAGGAAGTATAATTTCATGGACATGCTATATATGGAGAAGGTATAGCAGTGGACCCTTCCAAGGTTCAGTCAGTCACTGAGTGGTTGGCACCCACCTCGGTTGGAGAGATACGCAGTTTCCTTGGACACATAGGATATTATCGGAGATTCATTGAATTTTTTTCCAAGATTGCGGAACCCATGATGGAGTTATTGAAGAAGGACACAAAGTTTAAATGGACCGAGGAATGTGAGGCCAGTTTTCAGGAGTTGAAGAAACATTTAGTTACAACCCCAGTGCTAATTCTTCCAGATATACGCAAGGATTTCCAAGTATATTGCGACGCTTCTTGCCAGGGACCTGGAGGCATACTTATGCAAGACTGAAGAGTTGTTTCATATGCCTCACATCAGCTACGACCTCATGAGTTAAATTATGCCACACATGATTCGGAGTTAGCGTCCGTAGTGCATGCGCTCAAGATCTGGAGACATTTTCTCATTGGAAACCATTGTGACGTACACACGGATCATAACAGTTTGAAGTACATCTTCACCCAAAAGGAGTTGAACCTCAGGAAGAGGAGATGGTTGGAGCTGATAAAGGATTATGACGTCAAACTGCATTATCAGCCAGGAAAGGCAAATGTTGTAGCCGACGCCTGGAGCCGCAGGATTTATGCTAATACTCTCATAACCAAAGGATTACCTCAGGAGTTAGCCGATGATCTAAGAGAACTTCGCTTGGAGATAGTTCCGAGAGGTTTTGTTGCAGCGTTGGATGTTTAGTCCATGTTGTTGGGTAAGATTCGAGAAGTCTAGAAGACTGATAAGGAGATTGCGGAGATAAAGGAGAAGATGAATAAAGGAGAGGCCAAAGGTTTTCGTGAGGATGAACACGAAACATTATGGTTAGTGGATCATATTTATGTGCCCAATGATCCAGAGATCAAGAAGTTAATTCTTTAGGAAGCTCATCACTACTAGGAAAAGGGCTATAGATGGAATTGACACTAATGGTGCACCAGACATGTGGTGCGCCATTACTATATACTAATGGCGCACCATGTGTTGGTGCGCCATTAGTGTCCATATACTAATGGCGCACCACATCCACGGTGTGCCATTAGTAAAAAAATAATTTTTTTTCAAAACTACTAATGGTGCACCGTGGGAGTGGTGCGCCATTACTAGTTGCCATTAGTAACTTGGCCACCACTTCCACCGAATGCACCCCCCCCTGTGGACCGCTTTTTCAGTTTAAAAAAAATAAAATAAATAATGGAAATGTCAAAAAAAAATAAAAGAAAATAAGTTTCCCATGTGATATATGGTCTAGTTGTTGTGAAAATTTACAAATATGAATTTCGACTTTATTTACGAAATCTCTCGAGAATTTGTAAAATGGGCATAACTTTTGCGTACGAACTCTTAAAAAATGATGGAAATGTCAAAAAAAAATAAAAGAAAATAAGTTTCCCATGTGATATGTGGTCTAGTTGTTGTGAAAATTTACAAATATGAATTTCGAATTTATTTGCAAAATCTCTCGAGAATTTGTAAAATGGGCATAACTTTTGCGTACGAACTCGGATGAAAAAGTTTTTTATATGAAAAATCATCTACTCGAAAAGTTACATTTTCAAAATCCTCAAAAACCTAACAGAAAAAAGATACAAGGCTTTTAAGATCTGGAGAGGCAAAAAAATTCAAAAAAATTCAAACTTACTGATGGCGCACCTACCCATGGTGCGCCATTACTATCTTCCCGCCTTCAAAATTCAAAATAAGTCAAAAAAAATAAAAATAAAAAGTTACTAATGGCGCACCTGCCCATGGTGCGCCATTAGCATCTTCCCGCCTTCAAAATTCAAAATAATAATAATAAAAAAGTAATGGCGCACCTGCCCGCGGTGCGCCATTACTATGCCGTATATATGGCTGGGCGTGGTCCTCTCCTCCTTACCTCTTCATTCTTCTCCTCCACTCCATCTCCTCCTCTCCTCCACTCCATCTTCCCTTCTCTCCTCCACCATACTACCCTCTTCCTCTCTGGCGACCTCCTCCTCCTCCTCTCCGGTGGCCTCCTCCTCCTCTCCGGCGACCTCCTCCTCCCTCCTCTCCTCCCCTCCCCTCCCCTCACGGTTTCTCCTCCCTCCTCTCCTGTGAGCTCCTCCTCCCTCCTCTCCGGTGAGATCCTCCTCCCTCCTCTCCTCCCATCCCCTCATGGTTTCTCCTTCCTCCTCTCCGATGCTCCAGTGAACTCCTCTCCGGTGACCTCCTCCACCTCCTCTCCGGCGAACTCCTCCTCCTCCTCTCCAGCGATGTAGGCGAGCGCCTCTCCGGTGACCTCCTCCTCCTCCTCTCCGGCGAACTCCTCTCCGGCAAAAGAACACGGAAAAAGAACGTACAAGATCCAAAAACAGGAACAAAATTTGAAATAATATCGTGCCAAAAAACGAGCAAAAAAACGAGCAAAAAATGGGCAAAAAAATCACGATCCAGATCCAAATTCAAAATTCAAAAATAGCAATGGCGCACGGTGGGGGTTAGACGGTGCGCCACTACTATTTTCCCGCCTTCAAAATTCAAAAATACTAATGGCACACCAGTGGCCTATAGTAATGGCGCACCAGTGGCCTATACTAATGGCGCACCGTGGCCTATACTAATGGCGCACCAGTGGTGCGCCATTAGTATACCAGATACTAATGGCGCACCAGTGGTGCGCCATTAGTAAAAAATACTAGTGGTGTGATACTAATGGCGCACCAGTGATGCGCCATTAGTAGGCAAAACTGGTGCGCCATTAGTAGCCCTTTTCCTAGTAGTGCATGACTCACCATACTCGATTCACCCAGGCAAGACCAAGATGTATTTCGATTTGAAGGAACGTTTCTAGTGGACAGGTATGAAGAAGGATATTGCCGAATATGTAGCAGTATGCGACGTTTGTTAGAGAGTCAAGGCAGAGCACCAGAAACCAGCCGGATTACTTCAGCCTTTGTTGATACCTGAATGGAAGTGGGATAAGCTTGGCATGGATTTCATCACTGGATTACCCAGGACGCGTTTAGGATATGATTCCATTTGGGTTGTAGTTGATCGCTTGACCAAAGTGGCCCACTTTATCCCTGTGAAAACCACTTATATGAGCGTGAAGTTGGCCAAGATCTATATGACCAGGATCGTATGCCTGCATGGAGTTCCGAGGACCATCGTATTAGATAGAGGAACATAGTTTACCTCAAAGTTTTGGAATCAGTTACACCAGACTTTGGGAACCAGGCTAGGGTCCAGTACAACCTTTTATCCGTAGACAGATGGACAGACTGAGAGAGTCAATCATATTCTGGAGGACATGTTGAGAGCTTGTGCGCTAGACTATGGGTCTAGTTGGGATGATATTTTGCCTTACGCAGAGTTCTCATATAACAACAGCTACCAGGCTAGTTTATAGATGGCCCCTTTTGAAGCTTTGTATGGAAGGAGGTGCAGGACACCATTGATGTGGGATGAAGTTGGAGACCGACAATTGTTCGGGCTAGACTTAATCAGAGAGTCTGACGGGAAAGTCAAGTTCATTCGCGATAAACTGAAGGTAGCTGTCGGATCACGGGTTCCAGCAAAACCCTCAAGGTTCAAACACTGGGGTGCGTGCGAAGATCTCCCCCCTACCGATCCATGCCATAACTGGGCTAAGATCTTACGGACTAACTCGACGAACCCGCAACACAAAAGACCACAAGATTTATACTGGTTCGGGCCACCGTTGTGGTGTAATACCCTACTCCAGTGTGGTGGTGGTGGATTGCCTCTCGGGCTGAGGGTGGACAGTACAAGGGGAAGAACCACCTCCTGAGGAGAGGTGTGCTTGGTGGATGTGGTTGTGGGGATGAACTAGTTCTAGACTAAGATGAGGTCGCCCCCCTAGCTACGGTGGTGGCTAGTCCTATTTATCGTGGCCTTGGTCCTCTTCCCAAATATTGAGCGGGAAGGGATCCCACAAGGGCCAATTTGAAGGGGGACAGCTAGTACAAGCTATCTTGACAAAAGCAGTCTTTGCCTACCAAAGGCTCTGATGGTGACGCCATCTTGGGCTCCACGGTGACCTCCGTCCTGTCGTCCTGCTGGTCTTGGTCTCGTTACACCAATACGGAAACTTTGCTTGACGCCTCGGTACTCCACTCCTGCGCTTGCTCCCTTAGCACAAAAGGGGAAACAAGGACATTGTGCGTGCTGCCGTCCGCCTAGCCTTGGTCGTCATGGCTCACGTCACTGGAAACTCGCGAGGTTTGCCTCGCCTTGAAATCTCCGCCCCTCGCGAGCTGGCCTGGTGAGGGCTCTCCTGAGGAGGTCTTGTGTCGTCCTCCTGATGAGGCTTGGCCCCTGGCGAGGGTCTTGAGTGCTTCCTGTTGAAGATGGGCCGTACGGGCCCGCTCGCAGAGCCACGCCATTCCCAGGCCCAAGGCAAGTCTGGGGACCCCCATTCCCAGAATGGTGACAGTAGCCCCCGGGCCCAAGGCACGCTCGGGCTTGGCTTCGAGGCGAAGCCATGGGTCAAGGGCGAAGCGCTGTGAGCCCCAATAGCCTACGGCATGGGTCGACGCAGGGCAGTTGATTGGACGTGGGCATCTCTGCTTCCCCACGCTGCCTCGGCAACTGCCTGACTTGACAAGTCCCTGCGACATGCACGGAAAACCATCATTACCTATGATCGCCGAGCGTGCTGGTTGGCCTTCTCCTGGTATAAATGGGAGGGGCCGGAGCCCCCGTCGCCCATCTTTCCTATGCCTCGTCTCCTTCTTCTCCTTCCTTGCTCCACTCCTCCTACCAATGGCACCGTCGAGGAGGTTCACTGCTGCGAAGAAGGGGAAGGCCCCTCACGAGGGACCCGGCTCTCTGGTGCCCAAGCGTGGACGCGTCCGTCCACGCAAGCACGCCGCGACCCCCACCGCGGCCCCGTGCAGCTGTGGTGGTGCCACTTCGCGGGGCAGGGGTCGCTCTGGTCGTGGCGGTCTCATTGATGAAGGGAGACATGCGGTGGTCGCGCAGCCTCCCCGGCCACGCTTCCATTCGGCGGAGATGCTGCCGGAGTTCGTCGTCTGGTCGGAGAACCCGGCCGGCAACTGGCTTCAGCTCCCGCGCTTCTTTGCCGACGAGCTGCCTGCCTCAGGTCCAAACGGGCTTTGGCTACAGGCAGACGACTGCTGCAGTAGGGCTTCTTGTGTCACGGTTGAGGTCTCCGCCGCGGGCAATATAGCTCTGGCTCGTGGTTGGTAGACGTTCACCCGCGCGGGTGGCCTGGGCAGGCGGTGCACCCTCCACTTCAAGTACGACGGCGACACGCCCCTCTATATGAGGGTGTTTGGGGAAGATGGTCGCCGTGCCGGGTGCTACCCTGAGGTGAACGACGGCGAGGAGGTGCCCGGCCTTGGCGACAGCCGTGACGAGGATGAGGGCGAACCCGCCCTTGGTGCCGACCGCGTCTCGTCCAGCTATGGCAGGTCTTCCCCCAGCGATAGCTCCAGTAGTGGCGGCTACGACCAGCCATCGCACCGCCATGCCCGCTTCGAAGATGGTGGCGGGTCGTCTCGTTGCCGTGCCTCCGTGAAGCGCGAGGAGGGGTCCAGCTGAGCTCACAAAGGCGCTAGGGCCTACCCCCGTGGACCGCTGTAGGCGCCGCTTTTATTTTGTTCTTCTTTTCCTTCCTGCATCAGAAAGAAACCAGAATGGCCGCCGGAGGGCCGTGTGTCGAACTATGATCTCAATTGTTATGTTGTGTTTGTCGTTCCTGTGCTGTGTCGCAACATCGTCGTTTTATGTAGGGATAACTTAGCTCGACTTTTTTTGAGGTTTATTTTTCTCCCGGGGCATGGTCATAGGCGCCGCTAGCCTTGACTCGGCGCTTCGCGTCGCAATACCCGTGGGGCACGGATTAGGAGAGGTGTGCCAGCTTGTGGGCTCGAACGAGGGTGCCTCGCAAAAAGACAGAAGGAGGAAGCTCATGAAGGTACCTGTTCAGCCCCCTCGCGAGGGACGCGAGGGAAAGTACAGGTCGACCAAAGATATGAAGGCAGAAAGCGATAAGGCGGGACCAGCAAGAGACACCAGAAAGCAAATGTCAATTAAAAGAGGGGCAAGCCAACGTTGGCAAGCAAATGAAAATCCGCGTCTGGCACCTAGTCGACATCTTCTCACCAGCGCGGAGCTAAGTGCTGCCACTCGGCGTGGGAGGGAGCCCCCGAGCCCCAAGGGCGGCACTCCTGAGGCTCCGGGGCGTGTACAGCCCCACTTGTTATTACGTGAGAGTGTCATGGGCGGCGATTCTTCACATCCACGGGGCCTTGCTTCACTGGCACTGGGCCTTGCTTCACAGGCACCGGGCCTTCTTCATAGGCGCTGGGCATTTCTTCACTGGCACCGGGGCTTCTTCACAGTCGTTGGGCCTTTCTTCAGGGGTAGAACTTCCGGAGGTGCTGAATGTTCCAGGCGTTCTGGATGGGTACCCCGTCCTGTGTTTCCAAGCGCGTGGCGCCAGGCCTGGAGACATGGACGACCTTGAATGGGCCCTCCCACATGGGTGAGAGCTTATGCAGCCCTTCCCTGGAGAGGACCCGCCTCAGGACGAGGTCACCGACCTCGAGGGTCCTGGAGCAGACGCTGCGACAGTGGTACCACCGCAGGGCCTGCTGGTATCTTGCCGCCCGTAGTGTTGCTTCGCTGCGACGTTCCTTCCTCAGCACGAGGTCCATCCCCCGCCTGGCGTCCTGCTGCATTTCATCAAATTCCAGGACCCGTGCGGAGCGATGCCTGACCTCGTAAGGGAGGACTGCTTCCGCTCCATAGAGGTGGAAGAACGGGGTCTCGCCCGTCGGCTCGGTGGCGGTGGTGCGGATGGACCACAGCACGTCCTAGAGCTCATCATGCCAGCCCCTGCCGCAGGCCTTGAGCTTCTTCTTGATGATCCTGGTCTTGAGGCCCCTCGGGACCTCCGCGTTGGCACGTTCGGCCTGGCCATTGCTCTTGGAGTGCGCTACCAAAGCGTAGCAGTTCTTCGTTCCAAGGTTAGCACAATATGACTTGAAGAGATTACTAGTGAACTGCGAGCCATTATAGGTGATGATGCGGTTGGGGACCCCAAACAGCTCACGAGGCCCTTGATGAACTTGACTGCAGAGCCAGCTGGGATGGTGCGGATGGCTTCAACCTCCGCCCACTTAGTGAACTTGTTGATGGCGACGTAGAGGTACCGATAGCCCCAGGCGCCCGAGGGAACGGGCCCAGGATGTCTAGCCCCCACACTGCAAACGACCACGGGAGTGGAATTGTTTGGAGGCCCTGGGCTGGCTGATGGATCTGCTTGGCGTGGAATTGGCAGGCCTCGCATAACTTTGCCAGCTCAGTTGCGTCATGGAGTATCGTAGGCCAGTAGAACCCGCTGCGGAATGCCTTGCCGACGAGGGTTCGTGATGAAGAATGGTGCCTGCAGTCCCCGCCGTGTATGTCGACTATCAGCTCTTTGCCCTTCTCCCTAGAGATACAATGCAGTGAAACGTCATTTGGCCGCTTCCTGTATAACTCACCGTCCCGGATGCAGTGTGATGTGGCCTGACGGGCCACGCGCTCCCCGTCCTCCTCCTTCTCCGGCAACGTCCCTTGCATCAGGTATTCCTTTAATTCCTTGGTCCAGCATCCCTCCTGGGGCTCGAGCGCCAGGAGTAGGCGCGCTCCCGAGGTCGGGCCACAGGCCGGGGCTCTTGTGGCAGGCGGCTGCGGGAGTTTCTCCTGAGCCACTCCTCGAAGACGCCAGGCTCCTGGGGCTGTCACTTGGATGCTCTTCTGGTGATGTCGTCAGCTTCCTTGTTGGTGCCACGGGGCACGTGCTGCAACTCCAGGCCCAGGAATTGTTTCTCCATCTTGCGCACCTTTGCGAGGTATGCTTCCATTTGTTCGTCCCTTGGCTCGTATATCTTGTTGGAGAAGTTGATGAGGAGCTGCGAGTCACCCCTGACGGTGAGGCGCTTTACCCCCATTGCCACTGCAGCCTTCAGGCCAGCTATGAGGCCTTCGTATTCTGCAATGTTGTTGTAGAGTTTCTCGCCCTACTGGAAGCAGAGCTGCACGGTGTAGTAGAGCTTGTCCTGAGTGGGCGAGATGAGCACTGCTCCAGCCCCCGCGCCCTGGCGCATGAAGGCACCATCGAAATACATGACCCATCCATCGGGCGCCTCTCTTCCCGGAGAGAGGGACCGGTCTTCGCCTACCTCAAGCGCCGGGGCCTCAGTCCATTCTGCCACGAAATCAGCAAGCACGGCTCCCTTGATGACGCTGGTAGTACTGAACTCCAACTGGAATGCATGCAACTCGATGTTCCACTCTTTCCAATGGGTAGGCTGAGACGACCTTGATGGGGTGGCCTTGAAAGTAGTGTCGCAGCTTTTGTGAGGCCACTAGGAGGGCGAGCAGGAGCTTCTGAGGCATGCGGTACCATGCTCTTGCATCCCGTAACACCGTGCTGATGAAGTATACCGGGTGCTCGACGAGGGTAGGCGTGCTGATGAGGCTTGCGCCTTCCGGAAGCTAGGGTGCCTCCTGAGGTGGTGGAGACCCCGATGCTTGATCGCTTGCCCAGGTCTTCACTAGTTTGGGGGCATCGTCCTGCCGAGCCTGATCCTCTACCGCTGCTGATGCGGCCCTTGTGGCGCCGTTCTGGTCTTGCGTCATCTCTGCTGGAGGCCTGGCACGGCGTGATGCGCCCTTGGCTTGGTGTTCTTCCCAAGCCGCCACCAGAGCCATGCTGGCTGAGTATAGGGTGGCGGCAAGATAGAGGACTAGGGGCTTGCGAGGATGCAGCGCCACCATCACTAGAGGGCTGGTCAGGTATCTCTTGAGGTCTCGAAAAGCTTGGTCGGCCTCTGGGGTCCACTCGAACGGGCCCTTCTTTTTCATTAGCTTGAAGAAGGGTAGGGCGCGCTCTCCCAGCTTGGAGATGAAGCGCCGCAACGCAGTCACCCGACCAGCCAACTTCTGCATTTCCTTGAGGTTCTGCAGTGGACTCATGTCTTCAATGGCCTTGACCTTCTCTGGGTTGGCCTCGATCCACCTGTGGGACAACAGGAAACCAAGCAGCTTGCCGGAATGGATGCCAAACAAGCATTTCTCCGGCTGAGCCGCAAGTCCACCTGGCGGAGTCTTTCAAAGGTCTCCACCAGGTCTTGGATCAAGGTCCCCGCCTCCTGAGACTTCACCATGATGTCGTCGACGTAGGCTTCAGCGTTCCTCCCAAGCTGCCGACCCAAGGCGATATGCATGAGCCGCTGGAAGGTTGCGCCCGCGTTGCGTAGCCCGAACGGCATGCAAGTGTAGCAGTACAACCCACACGGGGTCAGGAAGGCCATCTTCTCCACATCTTCTACCGCCATCTTGATCTGGTGATATCATGAGAACGCATCCAGGAAGCATAGCAAGTCACACTCGGTAGTGGAGTCGACGATTTGGTCGATGCGTGGAAGCGGGAACAGATCTTGGGGGCAGGCCTTGTTGAGGTTGGTGAAGTCGATGCACATCCGCTCCTTCTCGCCTTTCTTGGGGACGACGACAGGGTTCGCCAGCCACTCTGGGTACCGAACCTCGTGAATGACACCCACAACCTCCAGCTTGCGGGTTTCTTGGATGATGAAAGCTTACTTCTCCATGGACTGCCGCCTCACCTTCTGCTTCACGGGGCGTACGTTGGGGCACACCTTCAGGTGATGCTCTATCACCTCTCTCCTGACCCCCACCAGCTGATCGGGCTCCCAAGCGAACACTTCCTTGTTTGCCAGCAAGAACCTCACCAATGCCTCCTCCTGATCAGGCTCGAGGTTGGCGCCTATGGTAAAGGTTGCCCCTGAGGACCCTTCCCCCTCGACCAGCACTTGCTTGGTTTCTGCCTTGTCTTGAGTGAAAAACTTCTTCTTCTTGGTTGGTGTGGCTCCCTTGGCCTTGGAGGTGTCCGAGTCGGAGGGCTGTGCTGCTGCGGCGGTTTTGAGGGCGAGATTGAGCATCATCAAGGCTTCTTAGGCGTCCCCTTTGATGGTGAGGACACCTCCGCTCCCCGGCATCTTCATGAGGTTGTAAGCCGGATGGGTCGCTGCCATGAACTGGGCCAGAGCTGGGTACCCTAGGATGGCGTTGTACGGGAGGCTAATGCGGGCGATGTCGAAGTTGATGAGCTCGGTGTGGTAGTTGTTGCACGTGCCGAAGGTCACGAGGAGGCGGATCTACCCCAGGGAGCGGGCAGAGCCTCCACCGACCCTGAGAAAGGCCTGCTAGGGCGGAGCCGCTCGAGCGGTACGTGAAGGAGGTTGAAGGCCTCGACGGAGAGCACATTGAGGCTGGCGCCGCCATCGACGAGGGTATGGTGATGGTTACATGGCCGATAAT